>NC_057798.1:476759260-476936950 GCF_018294505.1 Triticum aestivum | reverse complement strand
TTTCAAAATTGGGTCAGTCGATTTTCTAGAGCTCGTGGGAGTTCGCCGGTGCAAAGGAAGGGGCTCAGGTGGGGATGGTGGTTATGGGGGGTGGTGGTGGGGCCTCGCCGAACAAAGAAAACTCGACGCAGGTGGGGCGGGGGTGGGGGTGGGGGTGGCGGAGGAACACAGGCGGTGGGGGCCGGTGGTTCGGCCGGCGGCCTATGCGGTGTTCTGTATGGGAAGAATCAAAGACGAGGAAGAAGAAGGGTTAGGAGACGTAGGATCTTCATCCAACCGCCTGAAATGGTCGACTGACCCAAATGACAAAAGTCACGCGACTTGCATGCAGACATGCCTTTATATTCAGTACCATCATCGTACCTGCTTAGCACTGCTCCTGAATCCATCAAGCTAAACAACGTGCCACTCATAATTCTAAACTTGTTGCTCAAATATAAATCTGATATGATGCTGATATTACTAAAACAGATAACATTTAATTGGTCAGCTAATGTTCCTACTTTAATTTCGAAAAGCACGTGCACCACATATAGAGAGACAGCAGGGAGTTGCATTTTTAATGCGCTCTGGTTCATCATGTGTGGGCACTGCGCAATGAACATTTTATTATCCAAAATCTGCTTGCTCTTCTTTAGCATGTTCCTCTTCCATTCTTCTTTAATAAGTACTCTTTCTGTTCCTAAATACAAGTCATTGTATAGATTCCATCATGGACTACATATGGAGCAAAATGAGTGAATATACACTCTAAAATGTATCTGTATACATCTGTATGTGATCCATAGTGGAAATGTCTACAAAGACTTATATTTTGGAACAGAGGGGGTATGATAGTAGTACAGTATGTTCCTTGTAGTGAAGATGAGCAGGGACATTTTCAGTGTAGAGGTCTATACGGTCGGTTGTGATGGACACCTTGAACTCTTCAGGTCTCTTTGATTCGTAGGATTTTGTAAACATAGGAATAGGATTTGTAGTGGCCTGCCCACTTGAATCCTATAAGAATAGCAAGGACATGCGGGGAGCTATGTCGCCTTTGAGAGTTAGACTGATATTAATAGTACTGCACCTTCAGTTGAAGAGAGTTGGTATACAAAGCCTTCCTAGACATACCGGCAATACTAGCACATATATTCCAGCAAGTTCCACTTTGCTGATTTTACTCTCATGCTTACGGTTTTCCCATTATATCTACACTATGATCTGTGTAGCTGCTTTGTGTCGCACTAGCAGCAGTCAACTCTTGAAGCTAAACACACCAATCATAAGTCCAAAGCTTACTTCTTCAAATACGAATTTTGATATGATACTGATATTAGTTAACAGACACACATTTAATTGGTCAGGTAATGCTCCCACTAGATTTTCCAAATGCATGTGGCCACATATAGAGAGACAGCATGGAATTGCATTTCTTTGGGCGTTGTGATTCATCATGAGTGGGAAACCAACATTGTATGCAATGAAGCGGAACCTCAAGAATATGCTTCCTCTTCTGTTCTTTAACATGTTCCTCTTTTGTTATTCTGTATTTAGTACATACAGTATGTTCCTTATCATGAAGGGGAGAAGGGACATCTGCAGTCAACAACTAATAGATCTGGCCTGTACGTGATCGAGAGGCTTTCAATTAGTAGCGGCAATACAACACCATATTTTCCAGCCAGTTCCACTTTCCCGATTTATATATCGTGGTTATGGTGTACCCCTTTTATGTACACTACGATCTGCCTAGTTGTTGTGTGCTCTTGTTATCATGGTTTGGCAATAAACTCTCTATATAGTATATTATGAACCTATCATCTGCCAACTATCCTTACTTCTGGAGCCTATTTTTGTGTACTTGTGCCAGATTATATTAATGCACGCACCATATTACAGCACACATGAGCTCTCTCATTAGAATCCAGTGATAGCACACAAGGGTTTACAGGGGCGCCCCTATATTAGAATATCCTCTGCATTACAAAGATAATCTCACTACTATTTATGTTTTCATGGTTCACAGATATTATACGTAATTACAGTGAATATCATAATACGCGCATCAGAAGAATATTGTGGAACACTGCAATGACTTACAAAATTGTCACCAAGGCATTGAGTGCCATTCTGGATGCAATGAAACTCCTACGCTCCCCACTTGTAGATTCTTGTTCAGAATATGATCCTAATGACTATTCTAACCTCGAGGATTCAAAGGCAGATGACCTGTCCTGTTCACCCATCAAGGTGCATGTTCTAATTTGGCAAGGTTTTATTGATTGCGCGTATCTTGCATATGTTGTCTTGCATTTCTTCTACTTTGTTGCACCACCACCTGCTTAGTTTACTGATCATATATGTCGAGATGCCATGCCCATCCATTATCAATACATATTCCATTTGTCATCATACCATGTTTTTTCACTCAAATGTTGTTCTTGTGCATCAGACATCAAAAAGGAAGAGGGTGATTGCCGAACCTGAAGGAGCACCAGCAAAGTCCTTGAAAACATGGTGGGGCCAGAGAAATCAGACAGCACCCCACTTATATTGGTTGTACAACCAGTGACACAAAACGTAGGACCGACTCCAGCAGACTGTACCCATACTCACTGGCCACACCACTAGCCCCACCACACAGTACCTGCACTCCAGCAAAAGGTATGCCGATTTCAGTTGCCATAGCACCAGCCGTTGAAAGTGCAACTATCCCTGGGTGGTTTTGGTAATTCCTAACAACATATAGCTCATTGAGCTAATGCTATTTCAAGATAAATATTTCAGGAAAGCTCAGTGATTGGCATGGCATGGATGAGAAAAGTGGATCCCTCAAAATGCTAAGGACAAAAGGATTGGCTCAAGCTCAAAGCACAAGACTCTATATTTTATATTTTAGTGATCCAAGATCACATTGAGTCTATAGGAAAAGCCAATACTATCAAGGAGGGATGAGGTGTTGCTTAATGAGTTTCTTGCTCAAAATGCTTAGTGATACACTCCAAAGCCCTCAACTACTTTCTCACATCCACATATGACCTAAACCAAAAGTCAAACTCGGCCCCACCGAAACCATCTATCCGGCGCCACCGAGTTCAAACTGCCACAAACCCTAGTCTTTTCGGTCTCACCGATAGGGATCTCGGTCTCACCGAGATGGGATTGCAATCTCTCTGTTTCCCTTCGTAACGTTTCGGTTAAACCGAGATGAGCGATCGGTCCCACCGAGATTGCAATGCAAACTCACTGTTTCCCCTTCGTAACATTTCTGTCTAACCGAGACGAGTGAATCGGTCCCACCGAGTTTGCCTGACCAACCCTCTGTGTGTCCATTACCAAAATCAGTCTCACCGAGTTTGTGTAATCGGTCCCACCGGGATTATGTTATGCCCTAACCCTAACCATATTGGTCCTACCGAGATGATATGTCGGTCCCACCGAAAATCCTAACAGTCACATTATTTCCAGTATCGGTCTGATCGAGTTTCACGATTCGGTCCCACCGAGTTTGGTAAGTTGTGTGTAACTGTTAGATTTTGTGTGGAGGCTATATATACTCTTCCACCAACTCTTCATTAGTGAAGAGAGCCATCAGAACGTGCCTACACTTACAACATACATTTTCTGAGAGAGAACCACCTACACTTGTGTTGAGGTCAAGATCTTCCATTCCTACCACATAAATCTTGATCTCTAGCCTTCCCCAAGTTGCTTTCCACTCAAATCTTCTTTCCACCAAATCCAAATCCTGTCAGAGAGAGTTGAGTGTTGGGGAGACTATCATTTGAAGCACAAGAGCAAGGAGTTCATCATCAACACACCATTTGTTACTTCTTGGAGAGTGGTGTCTCCTAGATTGGCTAGGTGTCACTTGGGAGCCTCTGACAAGATTGTGGAGTTGAACCAAGGAGTTTGTAAGGGCAAGGAGATCGCCTACTTCGTGAAGATCTACCCCTAGTGAGGCAAGTCCTTCGTGGGAGACGGCCATGGTGGGATATACAAGGTTGCTTCTTCGTGGACCCTTCGTGGGTGGAGCCCTCCGTGGACTCGCACAACCGTTACCCTTCGTGGGTTGAAGTCTCCATCAACGTGGATGTACGATAGCACCACCTATCGGAACCACGGCTAAAAAATATCCGTGTCAACATTGCATTTGCTCCCTCAAGCTCCTCCCTTTACCTTCATATGCAATTGTTTTACATTCCACTGCTATACTCTTAGAATTCCATGTGTAGGTTGATTGCTTGACTTGTGCTAAGTTGCTAAAATCTGCCAAGAACTAAAATTGGGAAAAGTCTAGATTTTTATTTGGTCAAGTAGTCTAATCACCCCCCCCCCTCTTGACATACTTTCGATCCTACAAGTGGTATCAAAGCTTTGGTCTCCATTTGCTTTAATTTCCATAGCTTTTGGTGGTCATAGCCTTGGTTTCACAACCTAGGAGAGTATGGCGTCTAGCGACGGAAATTACCACCATAGAAGTCCTTACTTTGATGGTACTAATTTTGCTAGTTGGAAGCATAAGATGAAAATGAATATTCTTGGACATAACCCCGCCGTTTGGGCTATTGTGTATTGGCTTGCAAGGTGAATTCTTTGATGGGAGGGAACCGAACCGTGAAGCTACCGCGGAAGAGTTGAAGATGCTGCAATACAACGCTCAAGCTTGTGATATCCTCTTTAACGGATTGTGCCCCGAAGAATTCAACAAAATCATCCGTCTTGAGAATGCAAAGGAAATTTGGGATACTTTGATTGACATGCACGAAGGTACCAACTCCATCAAGGAATCCAAATTGGATGTGCTTCAAAGTCAACTTGACAAGTTCAAAATGAAGGATGGTGAAGTTGTCGCTGAAATGTACTCTAGGCTTGCTCTCATCACAAATGAGATTGCCGGCTTAGGAAGTGAAGAGATGACCGACAAATTCATCATCAAGAAGATCCTAAGAGCCTTGGATGGAAAATATGATATCGTGTGCACATTGATCCAAATGATGCCCAATTACAAAGATCTCAAGCCAACGAAAGTCATTGGAAGAATTGTTCCTCATGAGATGTCACTCAAGGATAAGGAGGAGCTCCACAACAAGTCAAGTGGTGCTTACAAAGCCTCATGTGAAGCTCCCACATCATCAAGTGAGAAATAAACCTTCAATGAAGAATTGAGCCTAATGGTGAAGAACTTCAACAAGTTCTACAAGAGTAGAAGCAAGGAAAGAAGCTCCAAGTCAAGGTCCTACAATGAAAAAAGATCTTCTAGTCGTGAGCGTAATTGCTACAATTGTGGAAGACCCGGACACTATTCCAATGAGTGTACGGCTCCCTACAAAAGAAGAGAATACTCTCCAAAAAGAAGGAGTAGAAGAGAAGAATCACCATCAAGACAAAGAAGGAGTAGAGATGATCGTTATGAACGAAGGACATCTCGGAGAAGAAAGGATTCAGAAAGGAAGGACAAGTCATCAAGGAGCTGCACAAAACAAAGACATCAAGCTCATGTTGGTGAATGGGTATCCGGCTCCGACTCCGACAATCACTCCGAGAGAAGCTATCACTTCGACTCCGAATATACTCATGATGAAGGTGTTGCCGGTCTAGCACTTGTGTCAACCAACTCCTACGACATATTTGACTCACCAAATGAAGGGATTGGAAGATGCTTCATGGCTAATGGCCCAAAGGTAACACACCCCATGTATGTTGATTTCAATAGTGATGAAGATGACTTGTTAGGTGATGATGATTTACTTGTTGACAACTCTAGTGATGAATACTATGATGAAACGTCAAATAATCATGCAAGTCAAGATAAAACGAATGACAATGATAAGGAGAAGATTGAGCACCTAACTAAAGAACTAAACACTCTTAAGTTGGCTCCTAAAACTATCTTAGAAGATCATCGAGAACTTTTAAAGACTCATCAGAGTTACGCTTTGAAAAGCTCAACCTTGAGCAAGAGCATGAGTTTTTAAAGGCAATCAATGATGATCTTCGCAAGAAAAGTTCTTCTTACATTGCCAAGCGTTTACTCTTATCTAATTACATGCCACAATTCAAGTCTAGTAACAAGAACAAGAAAGATTATTCTTCTAGTAGTAACAATAATCATGCTAAATCCAATGTTGTTGCTTCTAGTAGTTCTCTTGATTCCAATAATGATTCTCTTAGCCAAGTTACACTTGAGCAAGAAAATAGCTTATTGAAGGGAACTATAGATAAAGGTGTTTACAAGAGTCTTGCCGGAAGTAAGCAATTCGAGGAAATTGTACGCAAGCAAGGAAGGCACCGGAAGAATCAAGGTGTTGGTTTTGAACGAAAGTTCAACGCCAATGGAGTTGAGTGAGAAGAAGATCAATACCCTAAGACGAAGTTTGTTCCTCAACAAGAGAAGTATGATCCTACTTCTTTCAAAGGGACACAAGCTCAAGATGATCTTCCACCACAAGAAAAAAGGCAAGGACAAGCTTCAAGAGGAGATTGATGCATTTGAAGAAGCTCCTAAGGCCATGGTCAAGTGGGTTCCCAAGACTACGACAAGTTCTACTTCAAAAAGTACAACTACAACTCTGAGGATTCCCATCAAGATGATGTGGATCCCAAAGAAGAAGAACTAGAGAGTTCTTGAGGGTGACTCCGCCAACGTACTTCACTCTTATCATTTTGGCAAGAACAAGTGCAATCAACTTCCACATCTTGCACTAGTTCAGGGAGTCACAAACCCTCTTGTTGGTAAGACAAGGGACAAGGTAACCTAATTCTTTCATGGACATCATCTTGTGTATGCATCACTCTATGTCTATGGATATCCTTGTTTGTTCCTTGTGGAACTAACCCATGTAGGTATTGAAAGTGCAACTCACTCCAATGGTTTGCTCCAAAAGATCTACATCAACATTGAGCATCCACATCTTCAACACCTACATGAAGTCATCATCAACAAAACCCAAGGTTAGTTCATCCCTCTTAGGGGGGATCTCACATATAGGGGGAGCTTTACTCTAAGAATTGAGCTAAAGCAACTCTAATGGTGTGAACACAACAATGTTTTATGTAAAAGTGGTAACCCCACTTGTGCTTAAATGATGAGTATGACCTATGATCAAATGTTCTCATTTGACTCCTAAGTCAATATACTCATATATAGATGACCTAGTCATCGCCAATTGCTTGATAGATGCTAGAATTGGTTGTGCATGCTTTGCCACATATTTCATTTGCCATTTTATTGTGTGAGCCTGTTGGTTGCATATTTTACTCATTCGAGGACATCCACTTGTTGTTTTGATTGTTTGGTTTCTTTTCTTTTACCAAGTGGATGGACAAAATGCCTAAGAACCTTCTCTAGCTATCTATGCTTTTCTTGTCTCAAACTCTATTAATGCTACATCACAAAGTTTTATCAAGTCAGATTCGAACCACTCTGTGTGAGGAGCACTCGGAGTCCCTGATTCGTCATAGACTTAAAACTTCCAAAACCTCTTTGTGCATTTCGGTCCGACCGATTCACCATTTTCGGTCACACCGAGATCACTAAGTTGATCTAGGTTTTCGACCTCGGTGCAACCGATTAGAACTTTTTGGTCACATCGAGTTGCAGTAACTGCTTGCAGTTTTGCATCTTGGTGCCACCGAGTTGTTCCACTCGGTCACACCGACAGGGTCAGGCTATATATACCCCCGGGCCAAATTTTGGAAATTTTTCTAAAAAAACTTTGCCCGCGCATAGCCTGCTCTGCCTACTCGGGTCTCCGGATCGTCCTCCTCGTCGCCAACGACCTCCCGCCGCTGGTATCTGGCGCCGTCAACGGGATTCTGCTCCGCCGTTGCCGCCGTAGCAAGTCCACCGCCAAACTAGGGTATGGATTTGAAACTTTGTGCTATCCTTAACTCCGATTCCTAGCACATTGCATTGCCATGAATCTTGCCACGTTTGAAATCACTCTATCCAGCGAAAGAACTCCGTAGATTAGATTTGGATTGAAAATTTAGGGTTAGGTTTCCGCCGAATTCATCTCGGACCGACCAAGTTGTAGAAATTGGTCTCACCGATTTGGCTTAGGCCATTGCACATGTGATTCTCGGTCTGACCAAGAATTGCAAATCGGTGTGACCGAGATCTATTCTTTGTGAAACCCTAGCAGTCTCGGTGCCACCGAACTATGACTCGGTCTGATCGAGTTCACTAGTTTAGGTTCCAAAAGCTGCTTCGGTATCACCCATCTTACAAATTGGTGGCTCCGAAATGCTTTCTGTGGAAAACTAAAACTAAGTTTTTGATTCAATTATTTTGCAAAAACCTCTGTGCTTTGTGATGCTCATCCACTCTACCTCATCTACATCTATTCACGGGATCTGCTGTAAGAGTTTGCAAGATGTTTGATCAAAGTGACAGTCTGAATAAGATAGAGAAGCAAGTTCAGATGAGTGAGGGCACTAGTCCCTCAAGCAGTTATGATGATGGCAGCAGGAGCACACCTAGCAATTTGCCCAAGGTAGCAACCAGGGCAAGGAAGAAGAAAACCTCAGATTCTGAAGATGAGGATTATATTGCTATTAAGGATGAGGCCACTTCTAAGAAGAAGGTGCTGAAAAAGGAGTATGGCACAGCTGCAACCACTAAGCGAGGAATGAAAACAAAGGCACATGCCAAAAGAGTTCCTATGTCAAAGGCCAGAGCATCCACTCAAGAGACTTTGGGATCTGAACCCAAAAAGGCAGTTGTAGAAGGAAAGAAGGAAAGAAAGAGAGGGAGATGGTGCAAGAAAGTTGACCCAATGGCAAAATTTGAGAAGCACTCTTGTGATGAAGAAGAAGAGGAAGAGGATGGTGCACCAGCTCCTAAAGCTCAGAAGCTAATGGGAGATGCAATCGAGTCAGGGGCTGCTCCATCTAAACCCAAAGCTGCTCCCAAGGCTGCTGCACCAGCACCAAAGCCTAAACCCAAGAGGAACACCAGAAATATTCCTGCATCTGAGAAGAACAAGGTCCCAGTGCCTGAAGCTCTTGAGGAAGAAGATGATTCTCTTGTGTTGAGAAAGTTGAAGCCCAAGATTCCTGATCACAATGATGCTCATCCAGTTGTTGAAGACATGCATATCAGAAAGGATGCTGGACTGAGATTGTGGAGACAGTCATATCCTTATGATGTGAGGAGAAGCACAACAGTTGACTACAGATTCCACACAAAGGAGCAACAGGATTTCTATGAAACCATTTTGCTTGACAAGAAGCCCATTGTGTGTGACATGAGATGGATCAACTGGGAATACATCAAGAAGAATGAAGCTCACTATCCAGGAGTGTATGACAGCTTCAAGTCTTGTGGAGTAGATGACTTTGTTGCCCAGAAGCTCACCAAGTGGAATGATGAGCTCATCATGCAATTTTACTCCAAAGCTCATTTCTACCCAGATGGGAGGATTGTATGGATGTCTGAGGGTACTAGGTACCAATCCACAGTTGAGGAATGGGCTGAGCTGATCAATGCCCCTAAGGAATCTGAAGATGACTTGGATGTATATGCAGAGAAGAACAAAGACCACAACTCTATGGCTCACATGTACAGAGAGATCCCAAAAAAAGCTTTGGAAACTCACAATCTTGGATCTGTACACTTCTTGTTGTCAGGACTACCTACAATCAATTGGATTCTTAGGCACATATTGCTTCCCAAGTCAGGAGATCACAAGATGATCAGAGGAGTCTTAGGATCAACTTGCTGCACTTGTTTGATATACCTCAGAAATTCAAAGTCATGAGCCTGATTATGGAAACAATCAAGAGAACTGCAGCTAATCAGAAGAGGATTTGTGGGTATGCTCCACACATTCAGGAGCTCATCAACTCAAAGATGGGCACAGGCACATATCTTTTGGACAAGGAGCATCTACCCCTATATCCTGAATTTGAAGACAACATTGTTGAGATGAATGAGGAAGAACCATCATCTGTGCAAGCACATGAAAAGAGAGAGAAAGCAAGGGTAGAGAAAGCTGTAAAGATGCCAACTATAGAAGAGGCATCTCAAGTGTTTCTGAAAAGCAAACAAGACCAGCTTGGCTACTTGATTGCCTCCACCTTGAGGATTGAGAAGGGCTTGGCCACCCTGACTCAAAACCAAGAGAGCTTGGAGAGAATCATAGAGCAGAAGTTGTATGCACTTAATGTGAAGGTCATAGAAATCCAAACTGCAGTTGAGCAACTTCAGGAGGAAGTGGAGGAGAAGAAGGGCAAGTCTACCACAGATGCATTTGCTAGAGTGCCTAGAGGACAGATATCTGCTGTTGTGCCTGTTCCAGACACCAGAGCTACATCATCTGCACCAGCTGCCACAGCCTCAGTGCCTCCTGCTCCAGCACCCACTCCACCAACTCCAGCTACATCAAATGATGCTTTCTTCCTTGGAGTCATCTCTACACCACCACATGAAGACCAAGCCTGAGGGTCGATTAGTACTATGCATTTTTGAACTTTTTGGTAACTTGTTGCCAAAGGGGGAGAAGAATGTATAGATCATAGGCTTCGAGAGAGAGTGTTGCTTTTTATCTCTCTTTCTTTGGGTGGTTGAATTTCTTTATGTGTGTTTTTCTTGATACATTATGCCTTTTGTGAGATACTTGGATCATCATGTGTTTGATCATATGCTACCTTAATGCTTGTTGGATGACCTTATCTTTTATATCCTTATATGATCATTCACTTTGCTTGGTGATGAGTGCATGTGTTTAAAGATGTATGTGACATGGAAGAGTGACCCATGATCCTAACTCATTGTGCATTTGCAGTCCAAAGCAAATTTTAAAATAGTGCACAACTTTAGGGGGTGCTCTTACTTATCACATACTTCTCAAGCGACGATGTTTTTCAATCTTATTATCATTTGTCGAAGCTTTGATCTATATGTTGTCATCAATTACCAAAAAGGGGGAGATTGAAAGTGCAACTATCCCTGGGTGGTTTTGGTAATTCCTAACAACATATAGCTCATTGAGCTAATGCTATTTCAAGATAAATATTTCAGGAAAGCTCAATGATTGGCATGGCATGGATGAGAAAAGTGGATCCCTCAAAATGCTAAGGACAAAAGGATTGGCTCAAGCTCAAAGCACAAGACTCTACATTTTATATTTTAGTGATCCAAGATCACATTGAGTCTATAGGAAAAGCCAATACTATCAAGGAGGGATGAGGTGTTGCTTAATGAGTTCTTGCTCAAATGCTTAGTGATATGCTCCAAAGCCCTCAACTACTTTCTCACATCCACATATGACCTAAACCAAAAGTCAAACTCGGCCCCACCGAAAGCATCTATCCGGCGCCACTAAGTTCAAATGTCATAGCCACTGCCACAAACCCTAGTCTTTTCGGTCTCACCGATAGGGATCTCGGTCTCACGAGATGGGATTGTAATATCTCTGTTTCCCTTCGTAATGTTTTGGTCAAATCGAGATGAGCGATCGGTCCCACTGAGATTACAATGTCAACTCACTGTTTCCCCTCCGTAACATTTCGGTCTAACCGAGATGAGCGAATCGGTCCCACCGAGTTAGCCTGACCAACCCTCTGTGTGTCCATTACCAAAATCGGTTTCACCGAGTTTGTGTAATCGGTCCTACCAAGATTACGTTATGCCCTAACCCTAACCATATCGGTCCCACCAAGATGACATGTTGATCCCACCGAAAATCCTAACGGTCACATTATTTCCAGAATCGGTCCGACCGAGTTTCACGATTCGGTCCCACCGAGTTTGGTAAGTTGTGTGTAACGGCTAGATTTTGTGTGGAGGCTATATATACCCCTCCACCCACTCTTAATTCGTGGAGACAGCCATCAGAACGTGCCTACACTTCTAGCATACATTTTCTGAGAGAGAACCACCTACACTTGTGTTGAGGTCAAGATCTTCCATTCCTACCACATAAATCTTGATCTCTAGCCTTCCCCAAGTTGCTTTCCACTCAAATCTTCTTTCCACCAAATCCAAATCCTGTCAGAGAGAGTTGAGTGTTGGGGAGACTATCATTTGAAGCACAAGAGCAAGGAGTTCATCATCAACACACCATTTGTTACTTCTTAGAGAGTGGTGTCTCCTAGATTGGCTAGGTGTCACTTGGGAGCCTCCGAAAAGATTGTGGAGTTGAACCAAGGAGTTTGTATGGGCAAGGAGATCACCTAATTCGTGAAGATCTACCCCTAATGAGGCAAGTCCTTCATGGGCGACAGCCATGGTGGGATAGAGAAGGTTGCTTCTTCGTGGACCCTTCGTGGGTGGAGCCCTCCGTGGACCCGCGCAACTGTTACCCTTCGTGGGTTGAAGTCTCCATCAACGTGGATGTACGATAGCACCGCCTATCGGAACCACGGCTAAAAAATCTCCGTGTCAACATTGCATTTGCTCCCTCAAACTCCTCCCTTTACCTTCATATGCAATTGTTTTACATTCCGCTCCTATACTCTTAGAATTGCATGTGTAGGTTGAATGCTTGACTTGTGCTAAGTTGCTAAAATCTGCCAAGAACTAAAATTGGGAAAAGGCTAGATTTTTATTTGGTCAAGTAGTCTAATCACCCCCCCCCCCCCGCCTAGACATACTTTCGATCCTATAGCCTTACCACCGAAAAATCCCACTCTAGCGAAAAGTACAGCCAGTCCACTGGCCGAAGACCTATCCCTACTGCAGAGACAGCCAATTCCTGCAGATTGGAACCCCATTCCAGTTATTCCCAGTTTAAAAGACAATGCTTTCAATGTTGTTAGGGACAATGTTCATATATTCCCATCATGGGAAGATTATAGTGAAGACAAACACCATTTTCACATCTTCCTGTCCCACTTATGTGTAAGTGCTATTATTCATGGTGATTATTTTCCTGTTTTCTGCTGATTGAACACATCAATGATTTACATTACATTGTTGTAAGTAGGCGAGCTTGCTTGCGCTTTTCAAGGAAGCATTGCAGCAGTATCGGTGTTACCTAAGGAAATCACACTTTGATGGCAAGTCTATAAATGAATTTACGGTGAAGTCTCTTGTGCTAAATTTAGAAGACATTGAATGGAAAAACCTTGTTATGCACTGGTCTCGTTCCCAGGATGAGGTACTGTCTATGATATCACATGACAATTTGAACTTCTACTTTTCCGCATGTGCCGTATGGATCTTTTTTGCAGGAAATCTGTTCGAAGAAGAATTCCAGTTTGAAAAGAACGACGGGATATCACAAATATGTTGCCCGCTGCTTTGCTCTTGTTAGTACATGTTGTCCTATATCACTGTACTTGCATACATACCTGGTTCATTATGTGACAGCAGTATGCATGATAGCTTTCTTATCAATTGTTCGCTCCAAATTATCTGATATGTATGAATGGTTACATTAGTGTAGAATATATCCAATGCCAATGAAATTTTTTAGCTCTGCATTGTTCTTGTAAGTACCTGCTATCCTTTAGTAGTGTACTTATATCCACAAGTAGTTGTTCATGTACCATCACTCTGCAGCTTATTTTCCTTTGCCCTCCATTTTCTACACATCAAATCTATATTTACTCTTACCATAAGGTTGGATAACACCGATGGTACTGAAGAAGTTTAGCTCTGCATTGCTTTTGGTTGTACCTTTTGCCTGTATCGTTGTACTTACATTTATAGCTACTTGGTTATGTAGCATCACTCTTCATATTATCTTAAATATTCTCCATTTTTTCTTATATTATCACATCTATATTTACTCTTAACAAAATGTAGAATAAAGGCAATGCTTATGAAGAAGATTCCGTGGTAAAATTCTTGAATTGCCCCCCCCCCCCCATCAGCATGGACAAGGACTTTATAGAGCCTGTCTTCACCAATAATGTAAGTTTGTCCTTCTCAAGCATTCAAACTTTGTTGTGTATATTTGGTTAGGCATGACTGCAACAGCTGTTTATTTTTGGTGTTTGCATCAAATTGCATGTTTAAAGTTTATTATGTAGTTCATAAACAAAAGTTTGTCCTTCTCAATTTAAGTTGTCAGTTGTACAACCAAGTTCCTTCTTCATACCATGTAAATTAAACTATACAGAGCAAGTGATCTTATTTTGCATTGCATGTATGCTTCTGTTCTTGATCTGTGATCCAGTTGTGTGGTGAACCTACCCACTATATCACAATGTCATATTCTGCAATGTCTTAACTATGAACAATGTCATATCATTCTAATATTATTTAAACCGTCTCTTTATTTGCCAATCTGAAATGGGATAAATTGACAGCACACTAACTATTGATACTTATGAGTTCTTGATCTATCATCCAGTGGTGTCGTCAAGCTGCCAACTCCTTCACAATGTCAATTCCTGCCATGTCTTGACCTGAACAATACCATATTGTGTTGATGTTATTTTAAATTGTGTCACTTTATTCGTCAGTAAGAAATGTGATGAATTGTGAGCACTAATACTTATATGTGCAAAACCTGTCATCTGTCTGCTTGTTTATCTTTCAGAGTGAGGAGGATATAAGTGTCAAACAAGCGCAGTCTCATCAGCTTGCTCAGCTGCTTGCGTTGCAGCTCCTGAGCAGGGCTAACCTTTCTTGAACTCTATTGAAGTGTTATTGGTTTTGTATATTATTTTGTCGGCATGTTTATTTGCACTGGTGGCGATCTTTGTTGCCTAGTGTATGTAATCTGCTGTCTGCTTGTGCTTTATTATCATAGTGGCGAACTTTGATGCCCAGTGGATGTAATATACCATAATTTCTTTAGTGTATATTCTAGGTTTTCTCTTATTCATGATGCTGCAGTTATTTCACTATATATATATATATATATATATATATATATATCATGTCTTTGCAGTAAACCGGCCAAAATGTAAAATTATGGTACATAATCGGGTCGTCATGCAAATCACTATGTATGATCCGCATCATTGGCCCAGTCATGTTGGTCCGTTAACAGGCCTAAATGTAGATGGCCCACTAGTAGATTCGGGCCTTTAATAGGCCGAGTAAACTGCCGGCCCTATTTTCGCAAGAAAACTCAATGGGCTTTTAGGAGGCTGAAAAGTAGGTTGGCCTGAAACGTGCCGAACAGCTCACGGGCCGGCAGCAAGCCGAAATAGACCCCGACCCATGATTGTGCCAATCACATCACGGGATGTTAACAGGCCAAAATTTTCTCGGTCCTTGTTTGGTCCAATCAGATTATCGGTTGTGAGCAGGCCAGATGCAAACCGGACCATAGTTAGGCCCAACTATATGACAGGCTTTTAACAGGCCAAAATAAATATAGGGCCAAAATGTTAAATGGGCCTTTTACAGGCCGAAATTAATATCAGGTCGAATTACTAAATGGGCCTTTAGCATGTGGGCCGAAAAGCATATCGTCTAGTTGATGGGCCAAATCTGATATGGGCCATAATTTAGCCCAAAGCCTCTTAAAGGGTCGGATCTAATCTGGGCCATAATTTGTCCTAGAATGTAGTAGGCTTTTAACGGTCCGGATCTCATATGGTCCTTTATTAGGCCCAAAACGTGGCAGGCTGTTAATGGACTGGATCAGATATGGGTCGGCATTTGGCCCAAAACATGGCAACCTGTTAATGGGTCGGCCCACTATTGTCCTCAAAATCTTGTGGGCCTTTAGCTGGGCCAGACCATTATGGTCGGCGAAATCTCGTGGGCCTTTAGCTGGGCCGGCCCACTATGATCCGCAAAATCTTTTGGGCCTTTAGTTGGGCCGGCCCATTATGGTCCGCAAAATCTTATGGGCCATTAGTTGGGCCGGCACATTTAATCTTTATGGGCCACTTTTGGGCTGGTCCATGTGTCAACATATCATAGGCGCATCTCGCCCATTGGATGAGTGACACATGTGCCAACGCGGAGCTGACACGTGGTTCCGTCGGCCAATAAGAATTTTACACGTGGAAAATCAGCATTGGTCGTGGCTATTAGCGGGTTATCGGATCCAAAACCGGACCCGATAGCTTAACGGAGTCCCGTTACGGTGGATGCCACGTATCGGTCACCCTTGATGAAAGCACTTCTATGATGTGCGATTTATCGTCATGGAAGTGGACACTTCCGTGATGATAATTTTGGTAATGTCATGGAACACTTCTACGACAGCACAGGTATGACTATCTTGATTCTGTCATAAAATCGTCATGGATGTACATGCATGACAGAAAACGTGACCTACGGTGACAAACATGTATCATCACGGAAGTGTATTTTTTGTAGTATAACAAGCAATATCTCCACCAAGCTTGCAAATAGACATACAAGTATGAGAATCAAGGGTCATGTGAAATGAAAAGCGTGGGTCACAAATGCATGGCAAAGGCATAGGAATGTGCATATCATGCAAAGTGAAAATGGAAATATGGGCAAATGATACATAATGGACAAGAACCCATAACCATGTGAGGGCCATGTAGAAGAACTGCGAAGTCATTGCGCAATAGAAATGGTGTGAAAACCGATCCACTGGATCCCAAGTCATCGTTGCTCTCTAGAGCTCGTTTCATCAACTCATGGGATTGTGAGGTTGACAAGTAAGCATGGGTACCTACACAACAAGTACACAAACGAAAGAAATTGTATGTGTGGTAAATGTACACATCATCCACCATGATGCATATGTACACGTGAGAGTTATTAGGACAAGATAAGCATGACTCAAAGAAATTTGAAGCATGGTATAAGAACATGTCATCCATCATGAAAGAATAGTTGTTATGTATAACACGATGCGGACACAAATTTTGAGCGTGCAAGTACATGGCACAACAATAGCATTATCATTCCTGGGGAGCATATTGTGCACATAATTATAGGAATCATGCAATGGATGGGATGGATCAAAATCTCCTAACATGTATGAGGAAATTATGGGGGTCTCTTCATGAGCAATAGCGGAAACATCATATATATGGAGAATATTGACAACATCCAAAACAATGCATATCCGAAGCTAGGTGTTCATGCCATGGCATATGAGATAAATGATGCAAGGGGAGCATATCAATATCATCACAAGAAAAAAATGCCAATAACCATGGGCTTCTCATCTATGCCATAAGTGCAAATTGGGTTTATTTCAATGGCATATGCATAGTCATTACGATGAGATTGCAAATATAACATATGGTTTCATGGATAGCATATGACAAGTCAAGCGGATTTTCAAACATGATGTGACCGAGAGAATTATCACAAGAAATCCTATGTAGGCATCACAACTAATAGACTCCACAGGAGAATCATCATACTCGTCATAAACGGGCAAGAAATCTTCACATAAGGAAGTCGCACTAGCATGAATCATGGTAATAGGAGGATCAACATCATGCAAGCAATCAATGTCAAGAATGTCCACTAGTGGGACTAGAGCATCACCTTCTCCTATGTTACCTTTTTCATTCCACTCAAGTGGTGTAGGTGAGGTGGGAAAGACCAAATGGTGGTCATCTTCATCGTGATGGAACCATGTGGGGGGTGCATCATATACCACCATGGTCATCGTCTTGTCCAAAGGGAGGACGGAGTTGTCGAGAATCGGCGCGTCATCGTATATGGGACCTAGCACCAAATGAGAGGACACAATAGAGATAGAGGTGAAGTCGTTAGAGTTCAAAATGTCCTCACATGACCTATCGACTATCTCACTCTCTATATGTGGTGGCTCACTCACTCCTTCAAAATAGGTGCACTCGAAGTCACATATGGTGGAGTCACTCATCTCACTTGAGTGGTGGGGGTTGTGGCTCTCCTCACATGGGAATTGGGGCAACTCATCATATATCAGGTTGGTGGTGAATTCACTCGCACTCTCAATATGGTGGCACAAGTCACTCAAGTCATCATACACTACCTGGTCGAAGGGAATATCCTATGCTCAACCATCTCGCCGTCGTCACCGTGGATGTAGGCCAAAGATGGCACATCATCGATCTCCTCTATGACTGAAGGGAAAATCCCATGCTCGATCATCTCGTCACCGTCGTCGTGGATGAAGGCCGAAGATGGCACATCATCACTCTCGCCTCCTAAGGTGGAAGCATCATCCTTGCTCGCCACCTTGTCACTCGCCTCCAAAGCATGTTCCTTGAGAGACTCTATAGTCGTAGTCATCGCCATGTCGTCTTTAAAAAGAGTTGTGGTAGACTCGGCATCATCAATGCCACAAAGAGGGATGGCGGTGATGTCGAACTTGTTAGCATCGTGGGGCTTAGACATCTTGGTGATACTACCCTCATGCTCGTTGCTGTGGAGGTTGGTCGTCGCGAAGTGAGCTTGGGGTGGAGAAATCTTGGCCTTCACGTGTTCTTGTTCAACCTTGAGAGCACCAATGTAGAGGTCGTCGAGGGACTTGTAGTTCTCGTGGAAGATAGTCTTGGATATGTCGTTGTTCAATCCCATCATGAAGTGAAACTTCATCCAAATGGGATTGTCCATACCGGCTCATCGCAAGGCTTTCTTCATCTCCTTGAAGTACTTGTCGAGGGACTTGGATCCTTGGATGGTGTTCTCCAATTGGTGTTGAAGTTGTTTCGTGTAGGTGGAAGGCAAAAACTCTCGCCGCATAGCTTTCTTCGTCTTGGGCCAACTCATGTCGAAGGTATTCAAAGGTGTGTGAAGCCACCATGTCGACATGTTGTCGTGGAAGTTACTTGTGGCGCACTTCATTTGATCTTCGGAAGGGACTTGAGGTAGTCTTCCATCTTGCGCTCCCACTCGAGATACCCCAAGATGATGTAGGGTGGAACCCTAGGGGCCGATATTTCACGAAATGGAGAGGATCCTGCGAAGAACACAAAGAACACGAGGAAAAACACGAGGGAAATCATGAGAGGAACACTCAAGAACAATTCCAATCACACATCCACTAGACAATCAAACACACAAGATCCACAAGGGTACATGAACAACAAAGAGAACGATACAAGGTAGAGTTCATCCCAAATCCAAAGGAGATGGGGTCTTGATGATCTAGAGAGATCCTTCCCCGATGGGTGTCTTGAATCCCTTAGGATCTTCTCCTAGATGGAGGTCTTGGCCTCCAATGGAGTAGTCTCTCTCTCAAGAGTAGAGGTAGGTAGGAGCAAAGCTCACATGCAAATGAGCTATCATATTTGCTAACCCTATAAAAGAGGTGGAGGGGATCTATTTATAGTCTAAGCCACGAAGGGGTAAGTGGGAGAGAGATACAAGGCCAAAGGCCCGGCTGCGCACTGGTAGGCACCGACGTTCGAGGGACATTGGTCGTCCGGTGGCTCACGGGGGTCCGGACATCCGGAGGGCGTCAGACTTCTGACGTTTTGGCTCTGGACAGGTGGCACCGGACTTCCGGTGGGCGTCGGGCGTCCGGAGGCTAGGACTTGTCGGACGTCCGGTGGTCGCTGGTTGTCTAGCCGCTGTAGCGTCTTCGTCTGTGGTTCTTCTGGCCATCTGGGATGCGTCAGGTATCGGATGTCCGTATGATGTCGGACGTCCGGTGGCTCGCAAGGGACCAATCATCCGGCGCGCGTCGAATGTTCGACGTTTCTTTCGTCTTCGCTTCCACGCTTCCCTTGCGGATGGTGTAGGTGATCCTTGGCGCTTGCACTCCTCCTCATCATCCGTGAAGCTCTGGCAATACCTATGCATGCACACGAGAGGGGTGTCAAGTAGTATACCATCCTCGAAGGGGTCAAGTGAGCACATGTAAAGGAGATGACCCACCTTTATGTATGTGAAGTAGACGTCGCACATGTCACTTGCCAAATGGGCTCTTGACATGATGACGTCCGTAGGATGCTCCACATCAACAATCTACATGGAAGGGGCGAGGAGCTGTGTGTGGTCAGCCTCCGAAAATTGAGCTTGGCCAGCCTTCATCCATATGGCCGCCACCGTGTTGCACATGCGCGCGGTGAGATCCAGGGTCTCGAAGGTGCTGAGGCACTTTTGCACTTGCTGCTCCACCACCACCACCGAGAGAAGGATCCAGCGGCTGAGGAGGCCTACATTGCGGACCTCGAGGAGGCCATCGAGGAGTCCGAGATGTTGGAGATATGCCCTAGAGGCAATCATGTATGATGATATATCCTATGTGTTTATGAATCAAGATAGTCCTTGGATGTAATCAATGATACTTGTTGGCAAGTACGTGACTTGTCTGTGAGATCTTGTGTTGTATGATACATCCTAAATTGTCCCTAGTCGCAAGTGATGTGTGGGCACACGTCGGACTAGACTAGCATATGACACGGTCGATGGCTCGGTCTCACTAGCCATGGAGCGTTCGATGCTAACCGGATACTATGGACTCGGAAGGATCTAGTCAGATTCGACGTAGTCGAATCCGAGTCGAGATAAGGTTTGAGTCGGACAGACCCAACTATGAGACACAGCGATATGTCATCTGTGAGTCTCTAGTACAACATACGTTCTATGTCCTAAGACCAGAGCTGACGCATGTACTCGGGATGGTGACAGACTTGCTTTGGCCGACCAAATGCTACTCCATGACTGGGTAGTTACAAAGGTAGTTTTCAGATTTGTCCAGTCCCATGCCGCGAGACATGGTCGAGCAAGATGGGATTTTCCCCTCCGATCAGGAGAGATATACTCTGGGCCCCTCGTGTGATCCGACCAGGATAAGCATGGCCATGCGACAAGGATTATGAGATAATCTAGTTTGTGGTCAGTATCACTAGAACGAGAAAGAGGTTGGGCTAGCACAAGGATGACAGTCTCGCCTTGAGCCCGACAACATATATCGTGAGGCAAAGGGAACAGAAGTGTGACATGTTGTACAGGTTCGCTAACCAGCTTTATAGTCTTCTTGGTGGTCGGCACGCCTTGCTAGAGTCTGCTACCAACCGTGCAGGTCGGAGGTGATCCGAACTATGACCAAGCCGACTTGAACCTAAGGATCGCGTGCTTAAGGGAAGGAACCTACGAGGTCGATTCAGAGGACACTGGTCGGATGTGATCCGAGCTGGACTTGGAACTCGATTGAGTAGACTTTGGGCTTTAGGGTCTGTGCGAGGCCCAAGTGTTGAGCCCGCGACGGACGCCTATATAAAGTGGACATGCGGCGCACTCATTCGGTTGATCGCTTTGGCACTGTCACTAGGGTTTGCATGTGTTGCGAATAGCCACCTTCACTCCCCGCTGACTATGTGATCGGACCTAGCAGTCCGCCGCACGGTGTTCCTCCTGCACGTGTGGATACTATTAGAGGCGGTGCACCTGTGCCGCTCTAGCAAACTTGTACGAGGGCTCTGACGACCGGCTGTTCGAGGGAGATCGGACGAGGAGGAGGTGAACCACGCGGACGCGCTGCCCCAACTCTTCTTTCACTGCACAGCACTGCGCGTCCAATGGTAACGATCTGTGATCCATTCCCGTAGCATGTTCCTGATTGTTCTGCGCGTAGGAAAATTTTAATTTGCAGTCGACGCACCCTACCGTAGAATCCAACACGAGCACAAGTAGCTCGCTAGGTGGCCTAGCCATTTATAGGCGCTAGCCGAATCAGCCTCCGAGGTAGAGGCGAACACGTCCCAACCGCCACCAGCTCCACCACACCTGTGGAGGAGCTGCGGGCTCTAGACGGCCAATCTTGGATGTGGACGAGCACGACGCCGATGTACATGTCATGCATGCCCGTCTGGCTAGGCGCGACCGGCGAGGAGGCTAAGTGGCATGCATTGGAGGTCAAGGCCGAGCAAGAGGTAGGTGCGCAGGATATGCAACAATAGTAGGCGGTTGGGCTGGCAGCCTTCCAGCAAGTGTTCCCCATTGATGCTGACGCCAGTCTTCATCAACCTGACCAAGGAGGAGGAGGAGGACACCTAAATATATCACTGTTGGATGGCTGTTTATTTTAGTGTTTTTCGTTTTAATTAATGTAAAACAACATTGGTAGGCTTATTTAACCCAAATGATAACGCCCACACATGCGGCATGTTTGCACATCGCCCACACGCCTTGATCCATGTTGATTCTATTTTGCACGAATCCTAAAGGAATCCGTTAGAATCTGAGTGCCACGTGGGCATCATCATGTGTGTGGGTGTTGGAGAGTTCACCCACACGCCCTGCAACACGCGGTTTGCCAGCTGCGCTGTGTGGGCGAACTAGTTTCTACCCACACAGACACCACCTAGTCCACGCGCGTGTGGGCGAACTGCTTTTCGCCCACACGACACTCGTACGTTGTTGGATGGCAAATGCAGTTGCGCGTATGTGACAACTAGGTAAACACACATGACAACTATGATTCGTTGCTAGACGGCAACTACAGTCTAAGAAGCACGAACACGGGGACGGAAAGATGGGGATACGCATACGGGGACACGGGATACGGCATTTTTCAAAAATAGCCATTCGGGGATACGGCAGGATATATAAATATTTAAAAAAATAAACAACTTGTAATAAAGATATAATCATAATTTTTATATGAAAGATTGTTATTTAGTACTGGACATATGTTGCCTCATTTTTAGATGAAATATAGTTTTTTTCTTTTGAGGATCACATGGTCACTTTACACGACCCTGCACTCAGAGCCCATGTAGCTCTCCACTCAGAGCCCACATAAGGCCCAATTCCAGGATACCCTACACAAGTCCTCCTCCAGTTGTTCCCTATCCTGTGCTCCTCTTTCCTCCCTGCCCCAGCCGCCAAGAACTGTAGCCAGGAGATGAGACGATCGCTCCTCGACTGTACGTTCTTGCTCATCTACGGCCTCCCTTTCAATCCACCCAAATCTTCTTCCTCCCTGCCCGGAGCTTCTTCCTCGCTTGCAACCACCTCGCCTTCTCCTCTCTGCCTGGATCTTCTTCCCTCCTAACGACCGTTGAGTGTAAGGGCATTTCCCTACTTTGTGTTTTGGATGATGATGACAACCCTTTGTTGGTCTAATCTTGTGCTAAAGTGCTTCAGATTCTCGGTGGTTAGGCCTTCATTGGATTGAGTTTCTCTTTGGAAGGAAAAGATCAAAGACGGTGTTGTCTATGCTTTTTATCTCTTTGGTCGTAGGGAACCCGTACTATCAAGAGGGAATTCTCATTGGAAGGTGTTGGGGGAATATTCTCACGTACACTTGCTTCTCCCCTCTCTTGCCTTTCTTAGTTGTGAGAGAGAGCTTTTCTCTTCTTATCCTACTGCTTATGTGGCTTACCAGCGGTTGTACCGCTGGTTCTTGACGCTTCCTGTCTTGATCGAGCGGCTGTACCGCTACTTCCGGGCAGTGGTACCGCCATCATGCTTAGCAAAGACTACGGCGGTTGTTCCTGCAAGTACAGCCCAAGTACTAGTCAGACTTCTGTTTTGATGCGGTACTCAGGCGGTGGTGGCCCGGTTGGTCCGGTCGTACTGGTACCGCCGGTGCCCGGAGCGGTTCTACCACTCAGGACTTAGCCGCCTGAGCGCTCAAGGCCATGCGGTTGCACCGGTCCTATACCGCTCGACTACCGCACTCAGGGGTGACTCCCTTCTGTTTCTATGTGGTGGTTGAGCGATGGTTGGGCGGTTGGTCCGGTTGTTCTCTTAAATCGGTACTAATGCCTAGTCGCCCGGTTGTACCGCCTGGTAGGGTTCTGCACATAAACTATGAGTCCTGGTTGTACCGGGACAAGGAGCGGTTGTACCGCTACATCACAAAAAACACAGTAACGGTTGGATTTTTAGGGTTGCTATATAAGGGTGCTTCTTCCACCTACCACATTCACCTCTTACCTCTCTCATTCCACCATTAATGCTACTCAAGCTCTCTTGCCCAATCTCTCTCTCTAGCCACTCAAACTTGTTGATGTGCTAGGGATTGAAGGAGGAGACCTAGATCTACACTTCCACCAAAGGATATTTGTTTCCCCCATACTTTCTTGTGTGGATTTTGTTACTCTTGGGTGCTTGAGCACCCTAGACGGTTGAGGTCACCTCGGAGTCATATTCCATTGTTGTGAAGCTCTGTGGTTTCGTTGGGAGCCTCCAATTCAGTTGTGGAGAGAGCACCAACCTTGTTTGTAAAGGTTCGGTTGCCGCCTCCAAGGGCACCAATAGTGGAATCACGACATCTCGCATTGTGTGAGGGCGTGAGGAGAATACGGTGGCCCTACTAGCTTCTTGGGGAGCATTGTGCCTCCACACCACCCTAACGGAGACGTACTTCCCTTAAAAAGGAAGGAACTTCGGTAACACATCCTCGTCTTCACCGGCTCCACTCTTGGTTATCTCGTGCCTTTACTTTTGCAAGCTTATTTGTGTTGTATCCCTTGCTTGCTAGTGTGCTTGTTGTTGTTGCATCATATAGGTTACACACCTAGTTGCATATCTAGACAACCTACTTTGATGCAAAATTAATTTGGTAAAGGAAAGCTAAAAATTGTTAGTTGCCTATTCACCCCCCCCCCTCTAGTCAACTATATCAATCCTTTCATCGAGGTTGCCAGCTCGAGCGTGGCATCTGTCAGAGGAGAGATAAACAGCGCCGTGGTCGCTGGAGGCCGGCTCCCGAGTCCCCCACCGTATCCCCACCGTATCTTTGCCATATCCCGATTTGTTTCTTTCTTTTTTTATTCAGAGAAGATGGGATACTGCGGGATTTGTGTATCCCGGTGTATCCATGTGTATCCCCGTGTTCCGCCGTACTAGAACGGCAATACGACAGTTTCTGCCGTATCCATGCTTTGTAGACTGCAATTGCGCATACGTGGCAACCAGATAAACATACATGGCCACTATAGCTGGACCACATGTGGCAACTAGGTAAACACACATGGCAACTATTGTTTGACCATATGTGGCAAGTATGTCAGGACCCCGATTCTATGCCACACTGATCTAGCATGTAACACCTCATATCACTTTGGGGCCTCACGCACGGTATTCCCACGGGTGTCGCCTTACCATGCCAGGGACTGTTTGCGCCTTTTGGCACACGTATATGATAGTGTCGCTAGCATCCATATGACAAAGAATCCGGGTTGACATGGCTAGTCATGAACCCAAAGTGGCACTAACATACAGGGACAGGCATACATGACCCAGCAACGAACGTGTCGGTCATCAGCGAGGGAATCCGGCTGTAGCAGCTGGGCTAGAAGGACTCCGGAGAATCCGGGCTGTAGCAGGCTAACAGGACTCCGATAGACACCGCATGACATTTCCCCGAAGGGACAGACACAGGAACGAAGAAGGACACATGTCGGCCAGCCTAAGTGTTCCGGAGCAGTAGCAAGCTACCAGGGCTCAGTGGAAGCACTAGGAGACATTTCCCGGTAAGAGAGGCTACTAAGGATAAATGGCTAGATAGTCAGATCCCACACATAGCAATACACATTACACGTACGCATAACATGCAAGTATGTGTTGTACAACATGGCATCACAACATAACTCAACAACTCATATAGGTATAGGCTCAGAAGAGCCATCATAGCATTTACTACAAACAGGGGTCACTTGACCCAACATTCAGAGCATACAAGCAACAAGCGGAAGCATTACATGTCTGAGTACAAACATCTACAAATGAAAAAGGCCGAAGAGCCTGACTATCTACAACATCCGATCAAGATCGTATCTGAGGTACAAGCTACTTGTCAAAGTCCACGAAAACTAGTAAGACCGAAGACTCCGCTGCAAAAACATAAATAAAGCAACATGAGTACAAAGGAACTCAGCAAGACTTACATCAGATCCTATCATACATGCATCTGTATCAAGAAGGTAATGTGGGGTTTAGTTGCAGCAAGCCAGCTTTGACTCAGTGGCTATTCTATTCTATGACTACGAGAACTTCTTTGAGGTGAGATGGTGCACATGAGTCCAGTAATCACCACGCAATACACTACTATGGATTCATCCTCGTCTCCCTACGAGAAGGCCATCCATAGGACTCACACTTGTCTTGAGCATTATAGGGTATCCACTTCAAGTTGTCTATGTACCACGTAAGCATCCAAGAAGTCCATAACCGCTGACCCGGCTATTCGAATAGATCATGTTAACCCTGTAGGGGTGTACTTCTTCACAAATGCTCTCGCCACTTACAGCCATATACACATCATGTATCTCGGCAACCTTCAAGCAGAAGCCTGGCGAGGGTGTCAGCCACGACCTGACTAACCACACAAGACTCTAGTCCAGGTTCATCGCCTATTCAGGTTCCATCCGCAAGGGGATCCGGTCGGGGTTTCACTCACGGCCCCAAATGATGTGTGCAGGGTTCCCAAGCCCACCTTGCCGTATGGATCTACGATTGGTACACTGTGCCACTTGTGCCTTGTCTGTGCCAAGCCCACCTGGTTGGGTGCCACTTGGTAGACTACTAACACTACCTACAAACACCAGAAACTATTTGCAACTCCTGGACCGAGATCAAGTTGGTTAATAAGTCGAGAGGGGTCGAGTTACCGGAACCCAATGTGTGGTAGTATCGAGTCATTGGACAACATACATAGAACTCAGTGCTTAAGGATGGTTCCAGTGAGACAACCCACCATGTACTCCTACATGGCCTCTCACCACTACCTTTACCAAATCATGTTCACACACTTCACTCTCAGCATCAGAACGTAGCACTGCACTCCAATTCATTCCCAATGAATCAGACCTGACACACTCTAAGCAATAGTAGGCATGGTATGGTAGGAACACAACAATGGCTTCAATCAACTCCTACACATGCTAGTGGGTTTCAACTATTTACTGTGGCAATGACAGGTCATGCAGAGGAATGGGTTCAACTACCGCAGCACAAAGTAGCAGATGAATCGTTGTTGTCCTAATGCAATAATAAAGAGCTCTCATATATGCCATTTGAACCAAAGATTCAAATGCATCTCCAAAGTAAGCTTTTATATATGACATTTATATGTTTTCACTTATACAGTAGGTATAAGTTGGTTTTTCATACATGAAACTAGTACATATGGATAGATTGCATTTTTCTGATAATTTTTCATATATAAATTATTTCAATCTGAGCTACGGTTGAATTTCTATGAATTTTTGAAGTTTATATCATTTCCTGGATTTTCCTGATTTATTTTAAAACCAGAAAATGAATAACTACGTCAGCACTGCGGCATGCCTGTGTCAGCAGGTCAACGGAGCTGGCCGGGTCAAATCTGACGTGTGGGGTCCACACGTCAGTGACACAGTGTTAACAGGGGGTTTTACTAATCTAATTAAAAGATTAGGGCGCAGGGGCCCACTGGTCAGTGTCAGGGGGGTTAGTTAACGGTGATTAGCCCTAAGCTAATCACCTGCCTCACGGGGCCCACCTGATGGGTCGGCGATGTCAACACGGTCAACCCCACCGACGTTTAACCGCCAGCGAGGCCGAACGCGGCGGAGGGGCTCGGGATCGTCGCTCCGGCGACCAAACGCGTGGCGGAGACCACCTACGCGAAGCCCAGGCTCACGCGCATCCAGAGGGACACGCGGGAAACCATGGGGGTGCCGGAGCTCGCCGGAGCAGAGCTCGCGGCGGTGACCGGAGCACGGCCAAGAGCGGTGAGGTGCTGCGGGGCACGGGGGAGTGAGCGAAGAGGCTCTATGGCTTCCTGGAGTCACCAGGAGCACGGTGACGTGCTCGGTTGCGGGCTGCAGTGGCTGGAGCGATGGCGGCGACATGGACGGCGGCGAGGCGCTATGGTCGTGGTGGGGATCGGGGCCACAGCATGGGAACGGCGAAACGAGAGAGGTGGACGAGGCAGGAGCTCACAGCGGGCTCGACGGCGTCGTCAACGAGCTCAGGGACGCACTGGAGACGGTTGGGCAGCGAAGACGATCTCCGGCGGCCGGAGATGAAGACGACGGCGATGGAGGTGCTCCAAGGCCTCCTATGGCGTGTGGCTCGACGAGGAGGTAGCCGGTGATGTGGCGAAGCTTCTAAGCTTGTTAGAGCGGCGAGGGGGAGGCGGTGGCTACGGCAACGGCGAGTAGCGGCGACAACAGCGCTTGGGCGGGTCAAGAGAGAGAGAGAGAGATCCAGGGGAGGAGGGGAAACGAGAGAGAGTGAGATAGGGTCGGAGCGGCGCATGGCGACGTCCGGGCGTTCCAGGCGACGAGAGGGAGAAGCAGGAGGTGGCGGGAGACGTGGCCGCGGGTGGGCGCGCGCGTGACACGCGCAGTGCCAGTAGGCGCGAGGAAGAAGACAGAGGAGGAGGCGGGCTGGGCTGCTGCTGGGCTGGCCACTTGGGCCGCCAGGTGGCTGCACAGGTGAGTTGGCCCAGGTAAGTTTCTTTTCCTGTTTTCTATTTTTCTGACATTTGTTTGCTTAAATAAAAATACTAAACTAATTTATTTTCTTCTAAAATTATTGTAGGAACTAATTGGATTATTCCAAAGCCCCACAGTAAAAATCACAATTATTGGACATATATAATATATATAACATATATATATCCTATGCAAATATTTACTGGATTAACTCAAATGGCCAAAAATAAATACTTCTGAGCTCCCAAAAATATTGGTTGGAATTTTACCTCTGGCCAATATTTTTAGAGGAAAACAGGAACATTTTCTTGGGCCAAATTGAAGCAATTTTTACCTTGATCATTTGAAAAAAGATTTCTGAGGCTTTCACAAATCCCCATTTCAAGTTTAAATGAAATTTAAACATGATGCACACATGACTAGCTAGTCTAGGTCATACCAGAACTAGGGATGTGACAACTCGCCCCCACTTGAAAGAATCTCGTCCCGAGATTCAAGGGTCGATGGAAAGAAGGTGGGGTACTCCAGTTGAAGACGATCTTCTCGCTCCCAAGTAGCTTCTCTCTCGGAATGATGAGACCACTGAACCTTGAGAAACTTGATGTTCTGACGTCGGGTAACACGCTCTGCTTGATCAAGAATGCAAACCAGATACTCTCGATAAGTTAGGTTATCTTGGAGATCAAGCATTTCGTGGTCCACTCCGCGGATGGGATCCGAGAACCAACGCCTGAGTTGAGAGACGTGGAAGACATCATGAACTCTGGAAAGATGTGGGGGTAGTTCCAACTGGTAGGCAACCTCTCCTTGTTTGGCGAGAATGCGAAAAGGACCAATTTAACGAGGAGACAACTTTCCCTTGATACCGAAACGATGGGTACCCTTTAGAGGAGTAACCCGAAGGTAAGCCTTGTCGCCAACTTCATAAGCAACCTCCTTATGACGACGGTCATACTGGCTCTTTTGATGAGATTGGGATGTTTTCAAATTCTCACGAATGATGTGAACTTGGTCTTCTGCCTCCTCGATCATGTCCGGTCCAAAGAATTGTCTTTCATCGGTTTCTGACCAGTTTAATGGTGTTCGACATCTTCGTCCATACAGAATCTCGAAAGGAGATTTCTTGAGACTGGATTGATAGCTATTGTTATAAGCAAACTCGGCGAAAGGAAGACATTTCTCCCAATCCATACCGAATGAGATAACGCAAGCTCTAAGCATGTCTTCGAGAATTTGGTTGACCCTTTCCACCTGACCACTTGACTGAGGGTGGAAAGCGGTACTGAAGGAAATATGGGTTCCCATGGCAGTTTGGAAACTCTCCCAGAAATGAGAAGTGAAAAGACTACCACGGTCTGAATTGATCTCTAGTGGAACAACATGAAGTGACACTATTCAAGAAATATATAAATCAGCGAGCTGACTAGCAGTGGTACTCTCTCTAACAGGTAGGAAGTGGGCCACTTTGGAGAGACGATCAATGACTACGAGGATAGCATTATTCCCTCTCTTGGTCCTGGGAAAGCCGGTGATGAAATCCATACCAACTTTATCCAATTTCCACTCAGGAATAGCTAAAGGTTGAAGGGTGCCAGCAGGTCTCTGATGCTCTGCCTTAACGCGACGACAAACATCACAGTTAGCAATGAACTGAGCAATCTCTCTCTTCATCCTAGTCCACCAGAACCTCTGGTGCAGGTCCTGATACATCTTGGTACTACCGGGATGAATCGTGAGAGGAGATTCATGCGCCTCCTTAAGGATCAGTTGTCGAAGATGCTGCTTCTTGGGGACCACCAGGCGGTTCCCAAAGAAAACAACACCTCGATCATCTATAGAGAAACTACCAGCAATACCCTTGGCAATGTTTCTCTTGATCTGGGTAATCCCTGTATCATGCTTCTGGGCTTCTATGATATGATCCACAAGAGTAGGTTTTGCCACCAAGGTAGAAAGGAATCTGTGAGGAGCAATGTGAAGGTTAAGCTTACATAATTCCTCATGGAGAAGTGGTTGGCCCTGCTGCAACATGAGATTGTTGCAATACGATTTACGGCTTAGCGCATCAGCCATGACATTAGCTTTGCTTGGGGTGTAGGTAATCCCTAGATCATAATCTGAGATCAACTCCAACCAACATCTTTGCCTAAGGTTCAAATCTGGTTGGGTGAATATATACTTGAGACTCTAGTGATCGGTGTAGATCTCGCAACGTTTACCAAGAAGGTAATGTCGCCAGGTCTTGAGTGCATAGACTACAGCTGCAAGCTCTAGATCATGTGTAGGATAATTCTCCTCATGTGGATGCAACTGTCGAGATGCATAGGCAATCACATGACGATCTTGCATAAGAATGCAACCCAGTCCCTGTCATGAGGCATCGCAGTAGATAACAAAGTCCTTAGTGAAATCCAGTGGCACAAGTATGGGAGCAGAAGTCAGGCGTCTTTTCAGTTCCTGAAAACTATACTCACACTATGGGGACCACTCAAACTTTTTATCTTTCTTGAGAAGTTCCGTGAGAAGTTTGGCCACTTTAGAGAAGTTTTCAACAAAGCGGCGACAATAACTGGCTAGACCAAGGAAACTCCTAACTTTTTTAACTGTTTCAGGTGAAGTCCAATCAAGAACGACCTTAACTCTCTCGAGGTTGACAGCAATGCCCTTACCAGATATCACATGGCCTAGGTAGGTCACTTCTCGCAATCAAAATTCACACTTGGAGAACTTGGCATAAAGGCGGTGCTCTTTGAGTTTTTCTAACACAAGCCTAAGATGTTCGGCATGCTCTTCCTCATTCTTCGAGTAAATAAGAATATCATCAAGGTAAACCACGACGAACTTATCTAAGTACTCCATGAAGATCGAGTTCATCAAGCAGGAGAATGTTGCTGGAGTGTTGGTTAGACCGAAGGACATGACAGTGTACTCGTACTGACCATAACGAGTGACAAAGGCCGTCTTGGGAATGTCCCTGTTTCTGATCTTGATTTGGTGGTAACCTAACCTCAAATCCATCTTGGAAAAGACTGAGGATCCAGCAAGCTGATCATACAGGTCGTTGATCCTGGGGACCGGATACTTGTTCTTTATCATGACCAAATTAACGGGGACGATAATCTACAACCATCCGGTTCATACCATCCTTCTTCTTGACAAAGAGCATGGGGCAAGCCCAAGGAGAAGAACTAGGACGGATGAAACCCTTTTGCAAGGACTCATCAAGTTGTTTCTTAAGCTCGGCTAGTTCTAAGGGTGCCATCGTGTAAGGTCTCCTAGAAATTGGAGCGGTTCCTGGGATAAGATCTATGACAAACTCTACATCTCTGTCAGGTGGAATGCCTGGCAGTTCCTCTCGAAAGACATCCGAAAAGTCACGGACTACCAGGATATCTTCAAGGTCAGGAAGAGGGCTGGCATTAAGAGAATAGAGTTGGCGCTTTGCAACTCTGGTGGAGACAGTGACTATCTTGCTAGATGGGTGTGTAAGCTGAACAGACCTGGTGAAACAATCAATCTTGGCATGATGTGCTGTCATCCAGTCCATACCCAAGATGATGTTAATATTCGAAGACTTGAGAGATATCAAGGAAGCAAGGAATACAAGTCTGTCAACATGGATTTCATTGCCATAACTTATCCTAGAAGTTTTCCATTTGGATCCAGGAGTTTGAATAAGTAGTGGGGAGGGCATATCACAAAATGACAAGTCGTGCAAGCGGGAATAGCTTTCAGAAATGAAGGAATGAGACGCTCCAGTATCGAACAGAACCGATGTTGGATGACAGTTGACAAGGAGTGTACCAAGAACGACATCTGGATCATCATGAGCGTCCTTAGCTGAGACGTGATGCACACGTCCACGTTCAGTGGGAGCTGACTTGGCACTGATCATCTTGCGTGATGGTTTACCATGGCCAACAGACTTCTCGGGTCGGGGTGGAGCAACACTGGTCTGAGTGCAAATAAGGGCAATGTGGCCTGGCTCTCTGCACTTGTAACAGATCTTGGAGGTAGGACGTGGACCCGCATTGGCAGGTGGTCCACCAATAGGCCTGGGTGGAGCATAAAATTGAACCGGGTGAGGCGCCACATAATATGGCCTCGGTATTAAACTGGGTGGAAGAGCAGAGCTCGGAACCCAAATCCGGCGCTTCTGAGAACTAGAACCGGAGGAAGAACCCATATCACGGGTGTGCTTACGAGACTCCTCGTAAGTGAACTGAGCTATCTCTGCATTAATGGCCTTGTTCACAAGAGCCTGGAATGTATTGCAATGGTGCAAGTGGAGATCACGATGCAACTTGGGGTTGAGACCCTTCCGGGACCTAGCCTGCTTCTTGGCGTCCGTGGACACCTCCTTTGTAGCATAGCGGGTGAGGTTCTCAAACTCTCTACTATAAGCATCAACAGCCATCTTACCCTGGGTGAAACTACAGAACTCTTCTCTCTTGCAGTCAATGAGAGCCAGAGGAATGTGATGCTTGCGAAAAGCCTCAGTGAAATCTCTCCAGGTAGGTATCTAGCCATCTGGAAGCATAGCCTCATAGTTCTGCCACCAAAGACTAGCAGGACCTTCTAGGTGATATGCAGCATAGGTGACCTTGTCACCTTCAGCTATGTTCGCAGAATGCAGCTTGTGGGTGATACTACGGAGCTAGTCATCTGCATCGAGTGGCTCAATGGAATGATGGAAGGTGGGTGGGTGCAAGCCGATGAAGTCATGAATGGACGCAGACTCTTTGTACTGATGGGCGGTGTTTCTCCTCAATACGTGCTAACAAGCGATTAGACTCTCGCTTGTTCCTTTCCATCTCTAACATGAACTCTGTCAACGAAGGTGGGTCAGGAGGATCCTCATCCCTACCATCTCTGTGGTTCTGGCTACGAGCAATAGAACTTTGCTTATCTGATGACATCCTGAGAAATGAGACCAAGGACGGAATCAGCATCAACTATAGGTTGTAGAATATAGGACAAGGAAATTAGTATCTCTCGAACTCCTATGGCAATTCCAGCAGCATAACGGCAGTAAAATGCTCAAAATGGGACATCCTGCTAAAAATGGGGTAGTACAATAACTCAACATCACCACTCAACGTTCTGAGATAATACTGAACAGGCTACACCGGAAGTACTCGAAAATTGGAGTATGACTCTGATCAACCAATCCTATGGGACTACAGAATAGAAACACGTGATCCTAATAGACAGAAGAGAAAGCCTAGTTCCTTAACCCCGTAGGAAAGGTAGGATGACTCAGATTAGAAGGCCATGAGGTATTAGGAGTAAAAAGAGCCTTACACTCCTTCCCACAATTAATTCCCTTATATAACTAAAGAATTTCTAGACTCAACTTCGACCAGTTTGGCTTGGTAATCCTACAGACAGTCAGGGTCTGATACCAAAGCTGTTAGGACCCCGATTCTATGCCACACCGATCTAGCATGTAACACCTCATATCACTTTGCGGCCTCAGGCACGGTATTCCCACGGGTGTCGCCTTACCATGCCCGGGACCGCTTGTGCCTTTTGGCACACATATATGATAGTGTCGCTAGCATCCATATGACAAAGAACCCGGGATGACATGGCTAGTCATGAACCCAAAGTGGCACTAACTTACAGGGACAGGCATACATGACCCAGCAACAAACGTGTCGGTCATCAGCGAGTGAATCCGGGCTGTAGCAGCTAGGCTAGCAGGGCTCCGGAGAATCCGGGCTGTAGAAGGCTAACAGGACTCCGATAGACACCTTGTGACATTTCCCCGAAGGGACAGACACATGAACGAAGAAGGACACATGCCGGCCAGCCTAAGTGTTCCGGAGCAGTAGCAAGCTACCAGGGCTCAGTGGAAGCACTAGGAGACATTTCCCAGTAAGAGAGGCTACTAAGGATAAACAACTAGATACTTAGATCCCACACATAGAAATACACATTACACGTAGGCATAACATGCAAGTATGTGTTGTACAACATGGCATCACAACATAACTCAACAACTCATATAGGTATAGGCTCAGAAGAGCCATCATAGCATTTACTACAAACAGGGGTCACTTGACCCAACATTCACAGCATACAAGCAACAAGCGGAAGCATTACATGTCTGAGTACAGACATCTACAAATGAAAAAGGCTGAAGAGCCTGACTATCTACAACATCCGATCAAGATCATAGCTGAGGTACAAGCTACTTGTCGAAGTCCACGAAAACTAGTAAGACCGAAGTCTCCGCTGCAAAAACATAAATAAAGCAACATGAGTACAAAGGTACTCAGCAAGACTTACATCAGATCCTATCATACATGCATTTGTATCAAGAAGGTAATGTGGGGTTTAGTTGCAGCAAGCCAGCTTTGGCTCAGTGGCTATTCTGTTCTATGACTACGAGAAACTTCTTGGAGGTGAGATGGCGCACACGAGTCCACTAATCACCACACAATACACTACTATGGATTCATCCCCATCTCCCTACGAGAAGGCCATCCATAGCACTCACACTTGTCTTGAGCATTATAGGGTATCCACTTCAAGTTGTCTATGTACCACGTAAGCATCCAAGAAGTCCATAACCGCGGACCCGGCTATTCGAGTAGATCATGTTAACCATGCAGGGGTGTGCTTCTTCACACACGCTCTCGCCACTTACCGTCATATACACGTCATGTATCTCGGCAACCTTCAAGCAGAAGCCTGGCAAGGGTGTCGGCCACGACCTAACTAACCACACAAGACTTTAGTCTAGGTTCATCGCCTATTCAGGTTCCATCCGCAAGGAGATTCGGCTGGGGTTTCACTCACGGCCCCCAAACGATGTGTGCAGGGTTCCCAAGCCCACCTCGCTGGATGGATCTATGCTTGGTACACCGTGCCACTTGTGCCTAGTCTGTCCCAAGCCCACCTGGCTGGGTGCCACTTGGTAGACTACTAACACTACCTACAAACACCAACAACTATTTGCAACTCCTGGACCTAGATCAAGTTGGTTAATAAGTCGAGAGGGGTCGAGTTACCGGAACCCAATGTGTGGTAGTATCGAGTCATTAGACAACATACATAGAACTCAGTGCTTAAGGACGGTTCCAGTGAGACAACCCACCATGTACTCCTATATGGCCTCTCACCGCTACATTTACCAAATCGTGTTCACACACTTCACTCTCAGCATCAGAACATAGCACTGCACTCCAATTCATTCCCAATGAATTAGACCTGACACACTCTAAGCAATAGCAGGCATGGCATGGTAGGAACACAACAATGGCTTCAATCAACTCCTACACATGCTAGTGGGTTTCAACTATTTACTGTGGCAATGACAGGTCATGCAGAGGAATGGGTTCAACTACCGCAGCACAAAGTAGCAGATGAATCATTGTTGTCCTAATGCAATAACAAAGAGAAGGAGCGAGAGAGTAGGATTTTATCGGAATGAACAAGGGGGTTTGCTTGCATGGTAGATCAACAGAGGAGGCACTGCTTCACGGGCAGGTACTCTCGAGCACTCTTCAGAGCAGGACCTATCGAGAGGGAACGGAGTCGACAATCAAAACACAAACATATGCAACAATATGATGCATGATCATGGCATGTAGGCGTGATGTTTTTCGAGTTAATGCAACTAGCATTCATTTGGATGAAATCCATTTGAACCAAAGATTCAAATGCATCTCCAAAGTAAGCTCTTATATATGCCATTTATATGTTTTCACTTCTACAGTAGGTATAAGTTGGTGTGTCATGCATGAAACTAGTACAGATGGATAGATTGCATTTTTCTGATAATTTTTCATACATAAATTATTTCAATATGAGCTACTGTTGAATTTCTATGAATTTTTGAAGTTTATATCATTTCCTGGATTTTCCTGATTTATTTTAAAATCAGAAAATGAATAACTGCATCAGCACTGCGTCATGCCTGTGTCAGCAAGTCAACGGAGCTGACTAGGTAAAATCTGACATGTGGGGTCCACACGTCAGTGACACAGTGTTAACAGGATTTTTTTACTAATCTGATTAAAAGATTAGGGCGCAAGGGCCCACTGGTCAGTGTAAGGGGGGGTTAGTTGACGGTGATTAGCCCTAAGCTAATCACCTGCCTCACGGGGCCCACCTGACGGGCCGGCGAGGTCAACATGGTCAACCCCACCGGTGTTTAGCCGTCGGCGAGGCCGAACGCGGCAGAGGGGCTCGAGATTGTTGCTCCGGTGACCAAATGCGTGGCGGAGACCACATATGCGAAGCCCAGGCTCGCGCACATCCAGGGGGACACGCGGGAGACCGTGGGGGTGCCGGAGCTTGCCGGAGCAGAGCTCGCGGCGGCGGTCGGAGCACGGCCAAGTGCGGTGAGGTGCTGCGGGGCATGAGGGAGTGAGCGGAGAGGCTCTACGGCTTCCTCGCGTCACCAGGAGCACAGTGACGTGCTCGGTTGCGGGTTGCGGTGGCTAGAGCGATAGTGGCGACATGGACGGCGGCGAGGAGCTACGGCCGTGGTGGGGATCAGGGCTACAGCGCGGGAACGGCGAAACGGAGAGAGGTGGACGGGGCAGGAGCTCATAGTGGGCTCGACGGCATCGTCAGCGAGCTCGGGGACGCAATGGATACGGAGGGGCAGCAAAGACGATCTCCGGCGGCCGGAGATGAAGACGACGGTGATGGAGGCGCTCCAGGGCCTCCCGAGGCGCGTGGCTCGACGGGGAGGTAGCCGGCGACGTGGCGAAGCTTCTGAGCTTGTTGGAGAGGCGAGGGGGAGGCGGTGGCTACTGAAGGAAATATGCCCTAGAGGCAATAATAAAGTTATTATTTATTTCCTTATATCATGATAAATGTTTATTATTCATGCTAGAATTGTATTAACCGGAAACTTAGTACATGTGTGAATACATAGACAAAATTGAGTGTCACTAGTATGCCTCTACTTGACTAGCTCATTAAATCAAAGATGGTTATGTTTCCTAACCATGGACAAAGAGTTGTCATTTGATTAACGGGATCACATCATTAGGAGAATGATGTGATTGACTTGAGCCATTCCGTTATCTTAGCACTTGATCGTATAGTATGTTGCTATTGCTTTCTTCATGACTTATACATGTTCCTATGACTATGAGATTATGCAACTCCCGTTTACCGGAGGAACACTTTGTGTGCTACCAAACGTCACAACGTAACTGGGTGATTATAAAGGTGCTCTACAGGTGTCTCCGAAGGTACATGTTGGGTTGGCGTATTTCGAGATTAGGATTTGTCACTCCGATTGTCGGAGAGATATCTCTGGTCCCTCTCGATAATACACATCACTTAAGCCTTGCAAGCATTGCAACTAATGAGTTGGTTGCGGGATGATGTATTACGGAACGAGTAAAGAGACTTGCCGGTAACGAGATTGAACTAGGTATTGAGATACCGACGATCGAATCTCGAGCAAGTAACATACCGATGACAAAGGGAACAACGTATGTTGTTATGCGGTCTGGCTAATAAAGATCTTTGTAGAATATGTGGGAGCCAATATGAGCATCCAGGTTCCTCTATTGGTTATTGACCGGAGACGTGCCTCGGTCATGTCTACATTGTTCTCAAACCCGTAGGGTCCGCACGCTTAAGGTTTTGATGACAATTATATGATGAGTTTATGAGTTTTGATGTACCAAAGGAGTTCAGAGTCCCGGATGAGATCGGGCACATGACGAGGAGTCTCGAAATGGTCGAGATGTAAAGATCAATATATTGGACGACTATATTCGGAGTTCGGAAAGGTTCCAAGTGATTCGGGTATTTTTCGGAGTACCGGAGAGTTACGGGAATTCGCCGGGGAGTATATGGTCCTTATTGGGCCATACGGGAATAGAGGCGAGAGGCCGAAAGGAAGGAAGCGCGCAGCCCCCCTCTAGTCCGAATTGGACAAGGGGTGCAGCCCCCTTTTCCTTCCTCCTCTCCCCCTCTTTCCTTCTCTCCTACTCCAACAAGGAAGGGGGGGTCCTACTCCCGGTGGGAGGAGGACTCCTCCTGGCGCGCCCCTCATAGGCCGGCCGCCCCCTTCCCCCTTGCTCCTTTATATACGGGGGCAGGGGGCACCTCTAGGCACAACAACAATTGATCCTTGAGATCTCTTAGCCGTGTGCGGTGCCTTCCTCCACCATAGTCCTCGATAATATTGTAGCGGTGCTTAGTCGAAGCCCTGCGACGGTAGAACATCAAGATCGTCACCACGCTGTCGTGCTGACGGAACTCTTCCCCGACACTTTGCTGGATCGGAGTTCGGGGATCGTCATCGAGCTGAACGTGTGCTAGAATTCGGAGGTGCCGTAGTTTCGGTGCTTGATCGGTCGGGCCATGAAGACGTACGACTACATGAACCGCGTTGTTCTAACACTTCTACTTTCGGTCTACGAGGGTACATGGACAATACTCTCCCCTCTCGTTGCTATGCATCACCATGATCTTGCGTGTGCGTAGGAATTTTTTTGAAATTACTACGTTCCCCAACAGTGGCATCCGAGCCTGGTTTTATGCGTAGATGTCATATGCACGAGTAGAACACAAGCTAGTTGTGGGTGATATAAGTCATACTGCTTACCAGCATGTCATACTTTGGTTCGGCGGTATTGTTGGATGAAGCGGCCTGGACCGACATTACGCGTACGCTTACGCGAGACTGGTTCTACCGACGTGCTTTGCACACAGGTGGCTGGCGGGTGTCAGTTTCTCCAACTTTAGTTGAACCGAGTGTGGCTACGACCGGTCCTTGCGAAGGTTAAAACAGCACCAACTTGACAAACTATCATTGTGGTTTTGATGCATAGGTAAGAACGGTTCTTGCTAAGCCCGTAGCAGCCACGTAAAACTTGCAACAACAAAGTAGAGGACGTCTAACTTGTTTTTACAGGGCATGTTGTGATGTGATATGGTCAAGACGTGATGCTATATTTTATTGTATGAGATGATCATGTTTTGTAACCGAAGTTATCGGGAACTGGCAGGAGCCATATGGTTGTCGCTTTATTGTATGAAATGCAAACGCCCTGTAATTGCTTTACTTTATCACTAAGCGGTAGCGATAGTCGTAGAAGCAATAGACGGCATAAACGACAATGATGCTACGATGGAGATCAAGGGGTCGCGCCGGTGACGATGGTGATCATGGAGGTGCTTCGGAGATGGAGATCACAAGCACAAGATGATGATGGCCATATGATATCACTTATATTGATTGCATGTGATGTTTATCCTTTATGCATCTTATCTTGCTTTGATTGACAGTAGCATTCTAAGATGATCTCTCACTAAAATTATCAAGAAGTGTTCTCCCTAAGTATGCACCATTGCGAAAGTTCTTTGTGCTGAGACACCACGTGATGATCGGGTGTGATAGGTTCTACGTTCAAATACAACGGGTGCAAAGCAGTTGCACACACGGAATACTCAGGTTAAACTTGACGAGCCTAGCATATAACAGATATGGCCTCGAAACACGGAGACCGAAAGGTCGAGCATGAATCATATAGTAGATACGATCAACATATTGATGTTCACCGTTGAAACTACTCCATCTCACGTGATGATCGGACATGGTGTAGTTGATATGGATCACGTAATCACTTAGAGGATTAGAGGGATGTCTATCTAAGTGGGAGTTCTTAAGTAATATGATTAATTGAACTTAAATTTATCATGAACTTAGTCCTGGTAGTATTTTGCAAATTATGTTGTAGGTCAATAGCTCGTGTTGTTGCTTTCATATGTTTGTTTTGATATGTTCCTAGAGAAAAATTGTCTTGAAAGATGTTAGTAGCAATGATGCGGATTGGATCCGTGATCTGAGGTTTATCCTCATTGCTGCACAGAAGAATTATGTCCTTAATGCACCGCTAGGTGATAGACCTATTGCAGGAGCAGATGCAGACGTTATGAACGTTTGGCTAGCTCAATATGATGACTACTTGATAGTTTAGTGCACCATGCTTAACGGCTTAGAATCGGGACTTCAAAGATGTTTTGAACGTCATGGACCATATGAGATGTTCCAGGAGTTAAAGTTAATATTTCAAGAAAATACACGAGTTGAGAGATATGAAGTCTCCAACAAGTTCTATGGCTAAAAGATGGAGGAGAATCGCTCAACTAGTGAGCATGTGCTCAGATTGTCTGGGTACTACAATCGCTTGAATCAAGTGGGAGTTAATCTTCCAGATAAGATAGTGATTGACAGAGTTCTCTAGTCACCATCACCAAGTTAGTAGAACTTTGTGATGAACTATAGTATGCAAGGGATGACGAAAGTGATTCTCGAGCTCTTCGTGATGTTGAAATCGACGAAGGTAGAAATCAAGAAAGAGCATCAAGTCTTGATGGTTGACAAGATCACTAGTTTCAAGAAAAGGGCAAAGGGAAAGAAAGGGTAACTTCAAGTAGAATGACAAGCAAGTTGTCACTCCCACGAAGAAGCCCAAAGCTGAACCAAAGCCTGAAACTAAGTGCTTACACAGCAAAGGAAATGGTCACTGGAAACGGAAATACCCTGAATATTTGGTGGATAAGAAGGATGGCAGAGTGAACAAGGGTATATTTGATATACAGATTATTGATGTGTACCTTACTAGTGTTTATAGTAGCCCCTGAGTATTTGATACTTGCTCGGTTGCTAAAAATTAGTGACTCGAAACAGGAGTTACAGAATAAATAGAGACTAGTTGAGGGTGAAGTGACGATGTGTATTGTAAGTGGTTCCAAGATTGATATGATCATCATCGCACACTCCCTATACTTTCAGGATTAGTGTTAAACCTAAGTAAATGTTATTTGGCGTTTGCGTTGAACATGAATATGATTTGATCATGTTTATTGCGATACGGTTATTCATTTAAAGTCAAAGAATAATTGTTGTTCTGATTACATGAATAAAACCTTCGATGGTTATACACCCAATGAAAATAGTTTGTTGGATCTCGATCGTAGTGATACACATATTCATAATATTGATGCCAAAATATGCAAAGTTAATAATGATAGTGCAACTTATTTGTGGCACTGCCGTTTAGGTCATATTGGTGTAAAGCGCATGAAGAAACTCCATGCTGATGGGCTTTTGGAATCACTTGATTATGAATCACTTGATGCTTGCGAACCATGCCTCATGGGCAAGATGACTAAGACTCCGTTCTCCGGAACAATGAGCGAGCAACAGATTTGTTGGAAATAATACGTACTGATGTATGCAATCCAATGAGTGTTGATGCTCGTGGCAAGTATCGTTATTTTCTGACCTTCATAGATGATTTGAGCAGATATGGGTATATCTACTTAATGAAACACAAGTCTGAAACATTTGAAAAGTTCAAAGAATTTCAGAGTGAAGTGGAGAATCATCGTAACAAGAAAATAAAGTTTCTACGATCTGGTCATGGAGAAGAATATTTGAGTTACGAGTTTGGCCTTCATATAAAACAATGTGGAATAGTTTCACAGCTCATGCCACATGGAACACCACAACGTAATGGTGTGTACGAACATCATAACCGCACTTTATTGGATATGGTGCGATCTATGATGTATCATACCGATTTACCACTATCGTTTTGGGGTTATGCATTAGAGACAGTTGCATTCACTTTAAATAGGGCACCATCAAAATCCGTTTGAGATGACGCCTTATGAACTGTGGTTTGGCAAGAAACCAAAGTTGTCATTTCTTAAAGTTTGGGACTGTGATGCTTATGTGAAAAAGTTTCAACCTGATAAGCTCGAACCCAAATCGGAGAAGTGCGTCTTCATAGAATACCCAAAGGAAACTGTTGGGTACACCTTCTATCACAGATCCGAAGGCAAGATATTCGTTGCTAAGATGGATTCTTTCTAGAGAAGGAGTTTCTCTCGAAAGAAGTGAGTTGGAGGAAATTAGAACTTGATAAGGTAATTGTACCTTCTCCTAAATTGGAAAATAGTTCATCACTAAAAACAGTTCCAGTGATTCCTACACCAATTAGTGAGGAAGCTAATGATGATGATCATGAAACTTCAGAACAAGTTACTACAGAACCTCGTAGGTCTTCCAGAGTATGGTCCGCACCAGAGTGGTACGGTAATCCTGTTCTGGAAGTCATGTTACTAGACCATGATAAACCTACGAACTATGAGGAAGCGATGATGAGCCCGGATTCCGCGAAATGGTTTGAGGCCATGAAATCTGAGATGGGATCCATGTATGAGAATAAAGTATAGACTTTGGTGAACTTGCCCGATGATCGGCAAGCCATAGAAAATAAATGGATCTTCAAGAGGAAGACGGACGTTGATAGTAGTGTTACTATCTACAAAGCTTGACTTGTCGCAAAAAGTTTTTCGACAAGTTCAAGGTGTTGAATACGATGAGATTTTCTCACTCGTAACGATGCTTAAGTCTGTCCGAATCATGTTAGCAATTGCCACATTTTATTAAATCTGGCAAATGGATGTAAAAACTGCATTCTTGAATGGATTTCTGGAAGAACAGTTCTATATGATGCAACCAGAAGGTTTTGTTGATCCGAAAGGTGCTAACAAAATGTGCAAGCTCGAGCGATCCATCAATGGACTGGTACAAGCATCTCGGAGTAGGAATATACGCTTTGATGAGTTGATCAAAGCATATGGTTTTATGCAGACTTTTGGAAAGGCCTGTATTTACAAGAAAGTGAGTGGGAGCACTACATCCTTTCTGATAAGTATATGTGAATGACATATTGTTGATCGAAAATGATGTAGAATTTTCTGGAAAGCATAAAGAAGTGTTTGAAAGGAGTTTTTCAAAGAAAGACCTCGATGAAGCTGCTTACACATTGAGCATCAAGATCTATAGAGATAGATCAAGACGCTTGATAAGATTTTTCAATGAGTACATACCTTGACAAGATTTTAAAGTAGTTCAAAATGGAACAGTCAAAGAAAGAGTTATTGCCTGTGATGCAAAGGTGTGAAGTTGAGTAAGACTTAAAACCCGACCATGGCAGAAAATAGAAAGAGAATGAAAAGTCATTCCCTATGCCTCAGTCATAGGTTCTATAAAGTATGCTATGTTGTGTACCAGACCTATTGTATACCTTGCTCTGAGTTTGGCAAAGGAATACAATTTTGATCTAAGAGTAGATTACTGGACAGCGGTCAAGAATATCCTTAGTGAGGACTAAGGAGGTGTTTCTCTATTATGGAGGTGATAAAAGAGTTCGTCGTAAAGAGTTACATCGATGCAAGCTTTTACACCGATCCAGATGACTCTAAGTCTCAATCTGGATACATATTGAAAGTGGGAGCAATTAGCTAGAGTAGCTCCGTGTAGAGCATTGTAGACATAGAATATTTGCAAAATACATACGGCTCTGAATGTGACAGACCCGTTGACTAAACTTCTCTCATGAGCAAAACAAGATCATACCTTAGTACTCTTTGGGTGTTAATCACATAGCGATGTGAACTAGATTATTGACTCTAGTAAACCCTTTGGGTGTTGGTCACATGATGATGTGAACTATGGGTATTAATCACATACAGATGTGAATATTGGTGTTAAATCACATGCTGATGTGAACTAGATTATTGACTCTAGTGCAAGTGGGAGACTGAAGGAAATATGCCCTAGAGGCAATAATAAAGTTATTATTTATTTCCTTATATCATGATAAATGTATATTATTCATGCTAGAATTTTATTAACCGGAAACTTAGTACATGTGTGAATACATAGACAAAATTGAGTGTCACTAGTATGCCTCTACTTGACTAGCTCATTAAATCAAAGATGGTTATGTTTCCTAACCATGGACAAAGAGTTGTCATTTGATTAACGGGATCACATCATTAGGAGAATGATGTGATTGACTTGACCCATTCCGTTAGCTTAGCACTTGATCGTATAATATGTTGCTATTGCTTTCTTCATGACTTATACATGTTCCTATGACTATGAGATTATGCAACTACCGTTTATCGGAGGAACACTTTGTGTGCTACCAAACGTCACAACGTAACTGGGTGGTTATAAAGGTGCTCTACAGGTGTCTCCGAAGGTACATGTTGGGTTGGCGTAATTCGAGATTAGGATTTGTCACTTCGATTGTCGGAGAGGTATCTCTGGGCCCTCTCGGTAATACACATCACTTAAGCCTTGCAAGCATTGCAACTAATGAGTTAGTTGCGGGATGATGTATTACGGAACGAGTAAAGAGACTTGCCGGTAACGAGATTGAACTACGTATTGAGATACCAACGATCGAATCTCAGGCAAGTAACATACCGATGACAAAGGGAACAACGTATGTTGTTATGCGGTCTGACCGATAAAGATCTTCGTAGAATATGTGGGAGCCAATATGAGCATCCAGGTTCCGCTATTGGTTATTGACCGGAGACGTTTCTCGGTCATGTCTACATTGTTCTCGAACCCATAGGGTCCGCACGCTTAAGGTTTCGATGACAGTTATATTATGAGTTTATGTGTTTTGATGTACTGAAGGAGTTCGGAGTCCTGGATGAGATCGGGGACATGACGAGGAGTCTCGAAATGGTCGAGACGTAAAGATTGATATATTGGACGACTATATTCGGAGTTCGGAAAGGTTCCGAGTGATTCGGGTATTTTTCGGAGTACCGGAGAGTTACGGGAATTCGCCGGGGAGTATATGGGCCTTATTGTGCCATACGGGAATAGAGGAGAGAGGCCGAAAGGAAGGAGGCGCGCAGCCCCCCTCTGGTCTGAATTGAACAAGGGGTGCAGCCCCCTTTTCCTTCCTCCTCTCCCCCTCTTTCCTTCTCTCCTACTTCAACAAGGAAGGGGGGAGTCCTACTCCCGGTGGGAGGAGGACTCCTCCTGGCGCGCCTCTCCTAGGCCGGCCGCCCCCTTCCCCCTTGCTCCTTTATATACGGGGGCAGGGGGCACCTCTAGGCACAACAACAATTGATCTTTGAGATCTCTTAGCCGTGTGTGGTGCCCCCCTCCACCGTAGTCCTCGATAATATTGTAGCGGTGCTTAGGCGAAGCCCTGCGACGGTAGAACATCAAGATCGTCACCACACCGTCATGCTGACGGAACTCTTCCCCGACACTTTGCTGGATCCGAAACCGGGGATCGTCATCGAGCTGAACGTGTGCTAGAACTCGGAGGTGCCGTAGTTTCGGTGCTTGATCGGTCGGGCCGTGAAGACGTACGACTACATCAACCGCATTGTTCTAACGCTTCCGCTTTCGGTCTATGAGGGTACGTGGACAATACTCTCCTCTCTCATTGCTATGCATCACCATGATCTTGCGTGTGCGTAGGAATTTTTTTGAAATTACTACGTTCCCCAACAGCTACGGCAACGGCGAGCGGCGGCGACGGCAGCGCTCGGGCGGGTCGAGAGAGAGAGAGAGAGATCCAGGGGAGGAGGGGAAACGAGAGATAGTGAGATAGGGTCGGGGCGGCGTGTGGCGACGTCCGGGTGTTCCCGGCGACGAGCGGGAGAAGCAGGAGGTGGCGGGAGACGTGGTCACGGGTGAGCGCGCGCGTGACACGCGCAGTGCCAGTATGCGCGAGGAAGAAGACATAGGAGGAGGCGGGCTGGGCTGCTGTTGGGCTGGCCACTTGGGCCGCCAGGTGGCTGCACAGGTGAGTTGGCCCAGGTAAGTTTCTTTTCCTGTTTTCTATTTTTCTGACATTTGTTTGATTAAATAAAAATACTAAACTAATTTATTTTCTTCTGAAAATTATTGTAGGAACTAATTGGATTATTCCAAAGCCCCACAGTAAAAATCAGAATTATTGGACATATATAATATATATAACATATATATATCCTATGCAAATATTTATTGGATTAACTCAAATGGCCAAAAATAAATACTTCTAAGATCCCAAAAATATTGGTTGGAATTTTACCTCTGGCCAATATTTTTAGAGGGAAACAGGAACATTTTCTTGGGCCAAATTGAAGCAATTTTTACCTTGATCATTTTCAAAAGGATTTTTGAGGCTTTCACAAATCCTCATTTCAAGTTTAAATGAAATTTAAACATGATGCACACATGACTAGCTAGTCTAGGTCATACCAGAACTAGGGATGTGAAAAAGTAGTTAATCACAAACGGCAACTATGGTTTAACTACACGCGGCAACTACCATAAATTAGACATGGCAACTACGGGGAGTTGCCATACTTTTACAACTACATTTGGCATCCCGGATGGCAACGAAATTGTCATCCCGCGGGTATCTAACGTAGCTGCAACAGGACGTGTAGGCATATTTGCTTTGTGCCACACATGTAGGGTGGGGATGAGTAGTACTTGTTGGGCGTGTGGCACCAAGCAGCTGCACCCATACGTGTGGGCAATTCTAGGGCATATTTGGTTGCCTACATCGAGCCCAACCAGGCCCGCGCGAGAAGGAAGAGGCCTGTTTGGTTGCCTGGTTTCACTGTTGGGCCTTCATCGCATGCTTCTCAAAGCAGCCTAGAGCCTGGCTCGCTGGAAACGCTCGGATCGGCAGTTTCTCTCGAGCCAGGTTGAGTGCGGCGCGAGGTCGCACGGGCGGGTGCGAGGCGAGGGCGAGGGGGATGGCGGGAGATGGGAATCTGGCGCGCCGTCCCGGTGCCAAATCTAGCCTCACCCCCCTTTCACTCGCTCACCCGTAGCCACTACCCCCCTTTCTTCTCTACTGCCTCACCACCGGTGGCGGCTGCGATTTCAGATCTGCGCTAGAGGCGGCGGCGGCAGCAGAAGAGGCAGCAGCGTTTGCGGCAGATCTGGTGCTCCCCTTGCTGTTGGCCACCGTCTGGTCGACCTAGTATGTGCCATGAGTCCCCCTACGTTGTCCTCGTCTCCGATGCCGGTAAGCAGCAGCCCCTCCCCCCTTTGTTAGCTCAGTGATTAGGACGTTAGGCTAGGTGTAGGATCGATTTCCCACTGAACAAACCGTCGATGTCAACTAGGTTATGGACGCATGGATGAGGCTGATAATCCAGGCAACATCACTGATTAGTGTGATTCAGGCATGGGACATGTTTATGCACCAGAGAGCTGTTCATCGTGCTGGGAGACCTTTGATCCGCTATGGTCCATTGTTTCCCCGGGAACAGGAGAGGATCCAAAATCTGAAGTACATCTACAACTGCAATGACGCCGAGGCTCTGTGGATGCTTCGAATGAAAAGAGCACCATTTTCCAGGCTTGTCGAGACCTTCAGGAGCAGGGGGCTGCTACAAGATAGCATCAACACTAGTGTCGAAGAGCAAGTGGCCATGTTCCTCCATGTTGTTGGCCATAACTAGAGGTTCAGGGTCATTCACAACACGTTCAGGAGATCAATGGAGACCATCTCTGGTACTTCAAGCAAGTGCTTTTTGCTATTGGGGATCTTAGAGGAGAGATGATCAAGAGACCATCTGGTCAGACTACACCCAAGATTCGCGAAAGCCCAAGATGGTATCCATACTTCAGGGTGAGCATTGACAATATACACTATTCATGGCTTGATATGCTTGTATTGTTCAAGTTGAGCACTAACACAGGCTTGTGATGCCATTTTCGGGATTGCATTGGGGCAATAGATGGTACTCATGTCACTGCCAGAGTTCCTAGGTCACAGTCTGCAGCATACAGGGGGAGGAAGCACTACACAAGCCAGAATGTGCTTGCTGCTGTTGACTTTGATCTAAAGTTCACATATGTGCTGGCTGGCTGGGAGGGGGTCAGCGCATGATGCTAACATTCTCACTGACAGCATGAGTCGACCTGATGGGATCGACATCCCCGACGGCAAGTTCTACCTTGGAGATGCTGGCTATGCATGTCGGCCGGGTATTCTTCCACCCTTCAGTAAAACCAGGTACCATCTCAATGAGTTCTCTGGTAGGAACTACCCTAGAACTGCATAGGAGTTGTTTAATCTCAGACACTCTAGCCTTAGAGTAACTGTTGAGAGGGCATTTGGAGCTATGAAGAATAGGTTTAAAATCCTGGATCAGAAGCCATTCCACCCATACTCCACTCAGGTTAAGCTAGTTCTTGCTTGTTGCATTCTGCATAACTGGATCCTCCAATTGGGCTTTGATGAACACGTGCCTGAGGAGGAAGAGGTCGAGCTTGACGATGTTGTTAGCTTCGGCCATGGTGTGGAGGCATTTGACAATGACGCTTGGAAGAACAAAAGGTTGAAGTGGGCAGAGGCGATGTGGCTTAACAGAGGTCAGTGCAGGAATGAAGAAGATGGAAGAAGAAGAAGAAGAAGCTTAACAGAGGTCAGTGCAGGAATGAAGGAGATGGAAGAAGAAGAAGCAGAAGCACCAGCAGAAGCAGAAGCAGAAGAAGAGGAAGAGGAAGATCTGGTAGCAGCGACACCGATGAACTATCCCCTATTTAGCCAACGGCTCTTAATAATTTGAACTGTCATTTGATAGTAGTCAGGATGAACTATCATTTGTTCAAGTAACTGGCGCTACATGTTCAGATTATGTGTGGTAAGCTCACCACTAGTTAGAAGTGGTAACAACACCTTATGCAGGTTGCAACCAAACACCATGTCATACTAGATCGGCATCGCGCCTTAGCGCGACGGTGCCGGTCCCAAAGGTATGTGAATCAGGTAATGCATATGTATTCAAACAGGGCAACAAATAAAAGGAAAAATATTCACTTTTAATAGAAGAAAGTCATCATCAAGTTCAACATCATCATAAGATTATAAGGCAACATCAAGTTTATTGAGTTCATGGGACCACAAAAAGCTCAGTACGAAGAGCGTGAACATGAGAGCAATTACAAAGAGTTAGAGCATAATAAAAAAGAAAAATACAAACACAATGACAATAGAGACCGTAAATCTACAAAGCCATAGCTATTAGGCATACTGAAAAGTAGCTCCATTCAATTGCCTTGTCGATCAACTTCATAGGCGGTACTTCACATGAACCCGATGCAAATAGTCCGGGAGATACATGGCATATAATGATTTCTGTATAGACTTGTGGTTTTCTACCTTAGCTTTTTAAAGCTTATTATAGAGAGCGAGCGTTGGTTTCCCCCTTCCAATTTTAAAGGCGAAGACACACATTTGAGACTCTCTCTCCCGCCTTGACAGTCTGACAAATTGCTTTGTTATTGTGTTCCTCTTATGCGCCAAACCTGTCTCGTAACATCTCCAGCGCTGAGACTGACCATCATGTCCTCGACTGGTTCATTGAGATGGTTCTTCAGATTATTTTTTTGTTAAATGGCAGGAGAAGTACGGGAAAAGGAAACATCAATTGATCACAGCCGGGTAGTACGATACTCTACTTGTAAGAAGTCGCATATTTAAGGTCCTTACCATCCTTTGTCCAGGAGTGACCAGTGTCTTATTCACCCCGCAAACATAATACTTGATGAGAGGGCTGGTTGAACCAATGTAAAGCGTGGCAAGCCACGCATTGCCTGCATAAGCGATGGGCAACTAGAAATTAATAATTAAGTTGAAGATTGATACAATTCAAATAGTGTATGCATATTGCATAGGCAACTAAAATGATATATGCACATAGATATAAGCATGTAAATATTGTATTCATGATATGGTAAAATTGTACTATATTCATAAGTGGCTTAGCTCAACTTGAGCTGTCGCAGTTCATAACTGATAGGGAGAGAAGTAATTACTGAGATTACCTAGGTAGAAGTTCAAAGTGTCATGCAACACAAATCGAGATAATGTAGCAAAGTCGACGTTGAGCTGAAATATTTAGATAAGTATATCCTGAACTCATCAGTTCCTCCTAGGTAGCACAAAATTTTAAGCAACAAAACACAACATACCCTGAAGCAACTCACGTGAAGTCAGGTGTCATAAAACCCTGACCTTGTGCAATTGTTACGACAACAAGCAGGGTCTAGAAACTTTTGTCATAATGTCCGGATGAGATGACCTGATTCATCTGTAGCGTCTTCCATAACCACTGGCGGTCCTTGCAGCAGGGACGGATGCGGATGATGCAGACGTGAGCGCCGCCACTGTGCACTGCAGTTAACCTGGAGGAAAGAGATGATGCAACAACAAATGATATGAGCAAACTTGATCCCTTACCATTGCAAAAAGAGTAAAAATGTATCCATTTCTATTAAATAGGAGGAACATCCAATTCCACCACAAAAGGAAAAGAGACAGATTCAGTTACATAATATGGCAGTGGGCGTAATCAGAAGATCAGTTAAAGGACGACATACTAATAAAATGACATAATGATCAAAGTAATCAACACTACAGAGTTCTTGGACTGTCTTCAGTTCAAACTAATCATGACTGCTGCCGGAAGCCTCTCTTTAGCAAGTTGAAGATAAAAAAAGTTCCAAAAATAGCATTTACCAAATATCAAGGATCTACACTTGCCAGTTGAGTGTACCAAGTCAAAATTAATTAGTTATAGCTTGTTATACCATGTGATGTCTAAACCAAATCTCGAGGAGTAAATGAAAAAAACTACCTGACAGTGGAATTACATACATTTATAGGAATGGTTTAATACAACACATTTAAATAACTGATATATTGAGCTAATCATTACTAATATGTTTTCACGTGAATACTTTATGTTGGGTGGAATCTGAAGTGCAAAACTTAAAAGTCAGCTTTGATATTTGCTACAATAATGGACCGATCAAGCATCAATCCTATATAGATGCATTCTCTACCAATAAAAAAGTGGTGTAAGAAAGATGCAGTGTGCTTAAACTGGGCGGAATGTGTAATTGGCCAACAACTACTTCGAGATAGTACTGACTTGTTTAGACAGACATCTTAATAACATTAAACCAAAAACTCTTTCTCTCCTGTTTTAACGTACTGTGAAAATATATAATCACAAGAAATTAAGTTGTGTATAGTTGTTATACCACCTAAAAAAAATGATGCCTTGGTATAAACTATGCAAGCCAGATTTCATATCACAAATCACTTAGGCCAAGCTTGGCAGCATAATATTTTTTCAAAATCATGGTAAGCTAAAATCAGAGTATTATAATGTCTGGACAATGTATACTTTGGTTAATCTAAAAAGGTAGTACTACAATGGCCAGACAAGGAATAGTTAAGTTCTTTAAAATGGTTGATTTCTGAGTTCAGTTATAATGCCCGCATCAGGGAGTGAGGGAGGGGAGCGACCAAATCAAAACAAGCAAGCAGAGGGGGGGGGGGGGGGGGGGGGGGGGGGGGGGGGCCTTGCATTCTCATTCTGTGGTTTGGAGCTCCATGTCCATTTCCATGGAGAAGAAGCACATGGTTGCCGGTGCCGTGGTTGTGGCCGATGTGGATGCGGTCGGCGCTGTGCTGGGAGCAAGCAAAGGAAGGGTTGCGTCCCCACACGAGACAGATGGAGAGAGAGAGAGCGACGTAGTTTCCCCCCTCACCCGCTCTGCTCGGTCGCACCATGGCCGATCTAGGGGCGGCTCCTCGGTGATCTGGATGCGCCGCCTGTCATGGTGGCCCTCCTTTCCGCTTCATGGTCTCAGCACATCAAATGATCATAAGCTTCTCTCCAGGTCGCATTCACCACCTACGGCACATTAGCATCAGGCATCATCAACAAGTTAATCATGCTACGTTCTGAACTGACCAAAATGATAGCAAGCGGCACAGTTATAGTACAATACAGATGATCTAGAAAAGGGAAACAGATCACTTGAGACTGTGCAGAACAAAATAATTCATCTCAGCTATTCACGGGTGAAAGATTCATGCAGAGCTGCTGCACTGGGAGTGGGGACAGTTGGTGAATGGATCTTGCCCAAGGAATCAGCTAGGATTGCTCCACAAAATCGCAGTGGGATCAATGATGGCAGCCGAAGCATCCGCAACTACACAAGTTCTCGAATTAACATATTCCTAACCAATCCGGGCATGAAATTAAGATTGGAGCGGTAGAATTAGGGCCAGGCGGGGAACAAGCTCAGCCACCTCGCCATTGTTCATGTAGCCAACAAGTGGGAAAATATGGTAGTTCATGTAGTCTTAGAGCTTAAATTGGAGCATAATTTATTTTAGTATAGAACCACGACGTAGTAATTCATGTCAGTCTAATTCAGTCACGCAATGAGAGTTGATATCGATAGAGAACCAAAATACTTCAATAATATAATTAATTTGACTAACTGATTACAATTACAACCATAACATTCTGAAGACCCATATAGACTAAAATATTTTAGTAGTACGAACAACACAAGTGGCAAAAAATGGAATGAAATGGCTACAATAGGCTAATAATCACGATGTAATTGCAAGGTACTGCATGTCTTTCTTTTGCTCATATGAACAGAATTTCTCTATGAAACGCTCACAATTCATATCAGTCTCCTACCTTCAAAGTGAAAGGTCTCAGTTTTAGGATTTGCAATGAAGGAACTGCTTATATACAATGAAGACACTGTCTCTAAATACATGAAGTGCAGCTCTAAGATTTGTAAAACGCACCAAAAGAGTGATCTATTATTTTACACTGTACACATCAAAACCCCAGAAAGAATGGATGGCAATATCTCTTAAATTGCAAGCCTAATGCTACGAAATCACACTTTATTTTCAAAGGAGGAGACATTACCTTGTGAATCACTGGCACTATTCTCACTAAAGTGATAGGAGCATAGGGCCCTGAGCAAAAGAAGAAAACACAAAGATTTAGTTAGTGGCCACAGGAGGACAAAGAAAATAAATTATACTCTATATAGCTAGCTACAACAATGTCCAAAATTGAATAAAAATCTAATGATCAGACCCACTTGTGCATGTTTGGGCCCAACGAATCAGAGAACATATACTGCAGTTCATCTCTGTGTGTTGTACAGGAGTCTAGTACTTGTATGAATAAAAACAAACTAAAACCACTACATGGGGTATCCGAGCAAACCAGTACATACATCAACTATGCGAAAACTCTGTTTGGGTTACAAAGGACATAAAAAAGAAAGCTCAAGCAATCACCTCCATTCTCCATAAGAAACCTGTTGAAGTCACAAAGAAGGGAATATATCTTTTGGAATTAACAATAAAACAGAACCAAGATACAAAGTTACAGACATGTGAATGCATTTTTCAGAGAAGACATCTGTCAAAAAGGATTGAGCTCACCAGGGATGGAGCATCAATATGGCAAAGAGATAATCCATCGCCTGTAGAAACAGAATGGCACTCTGCTACGAATTTGCCCTTAGTTCATACAGCATGCAACTTGCTCTCACACTGAAATCGAAATAAGATCTTGTTAGCAATATTATGAAGGCACAAAAAAAACAGAAAATCCAATCTTGTTAATAGAGCACCAACAGAATCTCTTATATCATTTGGAAACTAAAAGGAATAAGAATAAAGGACATATAAAACCAGTGGTTTAACTTTACATGCTTGATAAAAGAAAATGGTAGAGTGAGCAATCTTAGAGCATGCAAAATGCATCTGGTACGAACAATTCTACTTTGTTCTAATTAACCTGCATATTTAAGAAACAACAATCGTATTATTTTTCGGAGACAAACTTATATTAGCTGGGCTCTGTGTGTAGCCATGAAAACAAATTGTACCATCTTAAGACCTAAATATGTCAAATAAGATGTTCTGTTCTAAACTGACAGTCAAAGTGATTTTGTTCATATATCTGGGGCTTCTACCACAGCAAACTGACAGTCAACGCACAAATTCAAGGTTCAAAACAAACTTCACGAAGGTGTGGATAGGAGGATCAGAAAGTCCGACAGAAAGATCACAGGGGTATAAACAACAACAGTTCAATCATAAACTGAATTATTTGTGATTGAAAGTGCAATATAACTATTCTGATAAGATGGCAGTCAAAAGTAAATTTACTATTAGTCAGTCATGTGCTATATGAACTGCATAGATACCCTGAGAATGTACATACATGTGCGACAGATTGGTAATATAATAAGGTGAGGAAGAATCATGCTTACCAAGTATGCGGCAGCCCACGGTGTAACATGATCACTCTCCATTCCTAGTTCATTCGGTAAGCATACATAAGTGAGAAGAATTCATCCTTCCACTATAATTAATAAATATTCACTGATAAATAAATACTCCCTCTGTCCCAAATTTCTTGTCTTTGATTTGTCTAAATACAGATGTATTTAGTCACGTGTTAGTGTTAGATACTTCCCTATCTAGATGAATCTAAGACAAGAATTTTGGGACGGGGGGAGTAGTAGAAAAGGAGCATGCACTGACTTTGGCATCTTATTAAGATATTCTCCGCAATAGATGTACATGTTTGATTTCCGTTGATTGGTGAACCTATCATGCAACTCAATAGCCACCTCTTTCTTATTTTATTCTTTGACCAGTGATTTTAATTCGTCTTCATTTAGTATTGGCCCTTGATTACTACAAGTTTTATCACCCCAAAAAAATCATAATCTTATATATGGCCATCTGGACCTTAGAACTTAACAGGAAAAAAACATAGAACTACTGGTACTACATACAGAAAATATATAGATAACTCATTGTGCTTTTTTTAGAGAGAGCAAGGGACGGACCTATTAGGTCCACCAACCGCATCGATGCCCAGCAAACATACGTGGTTCATGACGACGTTCGTGGAGGAGAGCACAACATCACCAACGAAAGAAAACGCTCCAACTTCAGATCATGCACAAAATAGGACAGAAGCACGATCTTCAGGGCTCAGTTTAATTTGAACATCTATCAATATTTGAATCGATTATAATAGCGTATGATCAAAAATGTCTTCTACTGCCCCCGTCCCAAAATAAGTGTGGTGGTTTTAGTTCAAATTTAAACTAATTTAAACTAAAACCAGGACACTTGTTTTGGAAGGGAGGGAGTATTATTTATTACTCAGACAATAGAGCTTAGCGTACTCGGGTGTCAACAGTAAACATCACACTTGTAATCATGTGTACAGACATGAATAGAAAATTATTCTAATACTCTACAATGCAAAACATTATGTATCCAAAGTATAGTGTGTTCTGTGAGCCAATTATGGTAGACCTAGAAAGCAGAGCGCATTATGTATCCAAACTAACCTTCTCGAATATTAATGGAGGGTTGAAGTTTGTGCTAAGCTTTGTAAAACTGGAACCACATGGATAATTTAACATAAAATATATGAATTTAACCTTGGTGCCCGAGTGCATCTGCACCCGGTCAAAAAAAATCGTAAAAACTTCAGAAAAATTCAAAAAATTCCAAAGAAAAATTGGGTGGTAGACAATTTGATGCGTGAGGTACGCTCCAATTTTCAAAACATTTGGACTTCTGTGCAGCTCTCAGCAAAAAAGACAAATCAGACCAGAACAGTATATAAACAGTACACATTTTTACAGACCTCCGATTTGTCTTTTTTGCTGAGAGCTGCACAGAAGTACAAATGTTTTGAAAATTGGAGCGTACCTCACGCATCAAATTTTCCACCACTCCAATTTTTTTCGGAATTTTTTGAATTTTTTTAGTATTTATTTTGATTTTTTTCGTGAGCGCAGGTGCAGATGAGCTCGGGTACAGATTCGAATTTTCCTTTAACCTTCCCCTACTACTTGTTTGGTTGTTAGGCGCCATTTAAAGAGAGAGATGCCGGCACCTGCAACAACTTGTCACCTGATGATTATTCATGGAAGATTTCTGCAGAAAAATCAAAAGAAAACACACCAAGTTACACAATAGCTAGTAGTTACTTCGTCAGCTAAAAAATAAACTAACAGCAATCTTGGTGTAGAGGTGGCCGGGCCTGGATGCATCTTTCAACCGGGGATCTCATCCCCGGTGCGCCCATCAACGGTGGCTCGAGGAGGACCTCCTTATCCAACGCCGAGGGCAGCCTATATATACATCTTACATATATATATATATCTATAGCTTGTTCACACAGATACATGATAACACAAATATGCCTAGTATTATAAAAAATTCAAAATGCATTGTCACCTCTTCTTTGAATCAAAATATATTCAATACTACGAACAAAGTCATAGCACAAAAATTTATGGATACCTATACTTAATGGATGATCTGAACCTACACTTAATTACTGATGTAGATAGCACAAAAATAATGGATGATCTGAACCTATACTTAATTACTGATGTAGATAGCATAAAAATCATGGATGATCTGAACCTATACTTAATTACTGATGTAGATAGCAAAAAAATCGTGGGTACCTAAACATCGCCAAATCATTTTTCTTCAAGTGATTTTGAAACATACCTTCCTTTCTCTCAGTCACTTGCAGTTTTCCTTCTGTCTCCTTCAAACTTCGGTAATCGTCAGGCGGCGGTGGTGCGCATCAAGTAGAAGCAAGCCTGTTGCAATCTATCTCTGCCGTTCCTGCCGAGAGGTTCCGCCAAGAGAGTGGATTCATCTAATCACTTAGCCCGAGTCAAGTTCAGGTGTACATGTATGTAGGTGTGCTAATGCTATTGTAGATCAATCCAGGGGTGACTGGGAACGAATCATGAATCAGGGGCCATGGTTGTTCAGATTTTGGGCGGTTTTGCTGCACCCTTACGATGGATTTAGTCGGGCTGAGGATACACTGATTGTGCATATGCCAATATGGCTTCAAATACATAAACTGCCGGATGGGTATTGCAGCAAGGATATTGTGGAAAAACTGATCTGTAAAGCGGGAGAAATCATGGAGTTCAGGTTAGCTGGAAATTCCCGGGGTAACTATGTCAGAATTAGGGTTAAGCATGATGTCAGAAAGCCCCTCACAAAACATGTCAGTATCATCAAGGGGAAGGAAAGGCAGGTGTTTGCGGTGAGGTATGAGAAACTAGCTCGCTTCTGCAAATTTTGTGGGAAGATTGGGCATGAGTTTAAGGAGTGTGGGTCTGGTGTATACACTCCCAAGGAACTGAAATTTGGAGATTGGCTGTACGCGGATCTACCAATTATGAACAGAGCAGAGAAACGTGGTGGTGGAAGTAGTACTGCACCCTCCACCGGTACCCAAGGAGACGATGTCCTTCGTGATACTGCTTCCAGGATAATCAAAAGTCAGTCTGCTATAAAGGGGGTGGATGAACTAGGGGCTGTAGAGTTGGAGAACACTGCCATGGAGGAGGACAAGGGAGTAAGGAAACGCTTGCTTTTAGAGGGCGAGACTGGTCCGAACCAAAGGAAGCCTAGTACGTCCTTGTTGGCGTTAACATCAGGGAATGGAGAGGATGTCAATGCGTCCTCTCCTACGACCAGTTCAGGAGGCAAACGTGTACGGACCGGGATAGATGACATCAACAATTCGGCGGGCTCCCGCGAGGAGTCGCGCCGGGAACAATGAATACCTTAATATGGAACTGCCGGGGGGCGGGGAACCGCCGGACAGTTCGTGAGGTGTTGGCCCTCTCTAAAACCAACATCCCCAAGCTTGTCTTTCTGTGTGAAACAAGGCAAGCAGATGCGAAGATGGAGAAGTTACGATGAAGACTTGGTTTGAAAGGTTTCTGTGGTGTGAGCAGTTCAGGTTTAAGCGGTGGCCTAGCACTTTATTGGGATGAACAACTTGTGGTCACTGTTTTGGAATCTTGTCAAAGGCTTATCGATGTTACAGTGGAGGATAGAAGTTCTGGAAAGAAGTGGCGTATGACCTTTGTGTATGGCGAGCCAAGAGTGGAGAACAGACATATAATGTGGGATCATTTGACACGGTTGAGAGGGAATTCACAGGAACCTTGGCTTGTATGTGGTGACTTCAATGAAACGATGTGGCAGCATGAGCATATGTCCAGAGGCGCAATGAGATCAGAGTCACAGATGGCTGCGTTCAGAGATTGTTTACTTCTGTGTGAGTTGGAAGATATCGGTTTTTCAGGAATTCCGTTCACATACGATAATGGCCAGAGTGGAAACAACAACATTCGGGTTCGTTTAGACCGAGTGTGTGCAGATGAACTTTGGCGTGATCTGTTCCCGGCGTCGAGGGTGATTCACTTGGCGTCATCATGCTCTGACCATTGCCCGATAGTTCTTGAGATGGTCCCTGTTGATACTGATTGTAGGAAAAGAGGAGCGCCACGTTATGAGATTATGTGGGAACGGGACCCTTCCCTGCCGGACGTGGTTGCTAGCTCATGGGCAAAAAATAGGCCTTCGGGGAATTTGGGTTCGGTGGCAAGATCACTCAAGGAATTAATGAGGAACCTGAGGGAGTGGAGCAGCAAGACGTTCGGACATGTATTGCGGGATATTGAGAAACTGCGTTCTGAATTGGCAAGCTTACAACAAGGTAATGCGGAAAGATTATTAATTAAGCAAAAAATGAATGAACTGGATGAGCTTCTCTACAGAGAGGAAATGTTATGGCTGCAGCGTTCAAGGATTACTTGGTTAAAGGAAGGCGAGAGAAATACCGAGTACCTACATCCAAGGGCTGTGTGGCGAGCGAGGCGTAATCATATTCAGCGCCTTCGTAAGCTAGACGGCTCCTGGTGCGTTTCGCCTTCGGAGATGGAGCTAATGACCAGGTCCTACTTCCAGGAGGTATTCACTAAGGACCCAACTTTGTCTCCGGATGATGTTATACAGTACATACAAGAGAGAGTAACTGCTGAGAGGAATGAAAGATTATGCACTCCTTTTTCCGAGAAGGAGATATCGGATGCTTTATTCCAGATTGGACCAATTAAAGCTCCAGGGACGGATGGGTTCCCTGCTCGCTTTTATCAGCGTAATTGGGCAATGGTGAAGGAAGACATTATTGCCGGAGTGATGGAGTTCTTTGCTACTTGGGTCATGCCAGAAGGTGTAAATGACACAGCAATTGTATTGATTCCTAAAGTTCAATTCCCCAATGAACTCAAGGACTTTAGACCAATAAGTTTATGTAATGTAATTTATAAGATTGTCTCGAAATGCATGGTTAATCGGCTGCGGCCTATTTTATCAGATCTTATCTCGGAAAACCAGAGTGCATTTATTCCAGGGAGGCTAATCACAGATAACTCTATTATTGCTTTTGAGTGCATGGAATATATTCAGTCTGTTGGTGCCGGTTCACCAGCATGTTGTGCTTACAAACTGGACCTGTCCAAAGCATATGATCGAGTGGATTGGGAGTTTTTGGAGAAGGCCCTTGCCAAATGGGGTTTCTCACAGCAGTGGATATCATGGATCATGGCATGTGTTTCTTCGGTTAAGTATTCTGTTGAGATTAATGGGAAACTGTTGGAGCCGTTCACCCCATCCCGTGGACTCAGACAAGGTGACCCACTATCTCCATTTTTATTTCTATTTGTTGCTGATGCACTCTCCCGTTTAGTCAGCAAATCCATATCGGAGGAGGGACTGCAAGGTGTGAAAATTTGTCGTCGGGCACCAACAATATCTCACCTGTTATTTGCGGATGATTCACTCCTTTTCTTTCAAGCTTCAGAGCAGCAGGCAACTATTGTTAAAGGTTTGTTGAGCACTTATGCAAGGGCAACGGGTCAACTTATAAACCCTTGAAAGTGTTCCATCCTTTTCTCAAACAACTGCAATGAGGTTGTCTCGCTCACTACTAGGAAAAGGACTATAGATAGGACTGATTCTAATGGCACACCAGGTAAATAGTGTGCCACTACTATATACTAATGGCGCACCGGTTGCTCGTGCGCCATTAGTGTCTTCCACACTAATGGCGCACCGTGCTCACGGTGCGCCACTACTATTGATTTTTTTTCCCGTTTTTCCATAGAAACTAATGGCGCAGGGTGACAAAGTGCGCCACTACTAGTTAGAACTAGTAATCGCGCACGACCAAGACAGTGCGCCATTAGTATATTTTTTTTATACTTTTTTGCAAACCTACTAATGGCGCACTATGCCAAAGTGCGCCATTACTAGTTTAAACTACTAATGGCGCAATTTTCCACAGTGCGCCATTAGTATACATATGTTTTTTTTTACTTTTTTGCAAAAAGTACTAATGGCGCATCACCAGCCGGTGCGCCATTAGTAACCAGGGTTACTAATGGCGCATTTTGTGGTGGTGCGCCATTAGTAACCTCGGACCAACAAGATATTTTGGATGCTCACCTACCCACTCACTTTCCCCACTTCATTCTCTCCACCTCCTCCTCCAAGCTTGTCTCGGCTGCCTCCTCCTCCTCACCTCATTTCCATCATAGATTCATCAACATTAAATGGTGAAATTACCTTTTTTTGATAGGTAAGTAAGGGGAAAGCTATCTTCGTGATGTAGATCTACTTTTTTTTCTCCCTAGCTCGCTCCAACAACGTGCACATGCACTTTTTGTGGCCTAGCTAGATCTATGTATGTTTGTGGTGTTGCTTGTGTTTGTGGTGTTGCATATATGTTTGTGTTTGCAGGTACCGGTATTTGAAATGCGATAGTTGCCAATATTTTGCCGGAATGTTGATTCATTTCCGTTTCGGTGAGAATTTTGGCACTATGCATTCTTTTTGGTCCTATTTTTAGGGAAGGTCATGCCAAATTTTTTCTTGGTTCTAAAATATCGTTTTGCTCTACCCCGCAGGCGACCATGGTCCGCACAATGACCGAAGGCATCGTGAATAGGTTTTTGATCTCCGCGAAGGCCGAGATGATTCAAAAGAACGAGACGGAGATAAGATGTCCGTGTCGAAGATGCAAGCTGAAGAGCCTTATTGCGGACCCGGATTCCGGGCAGGTGCGGGACCACCTACTCTTGCGTGGTTTCATGGATGGCTATCGGTGGCAAGGTGATGAAGATGACTATGAAGTCGTCCATGGGGGCCGGGCAAGAAATGAGGAAGGGCAACAAGACAACCACCGCGGCGAGGGCGGGCGAGAAGACGAAGAATCTCCAGGACATGATCACGACGGTGATGATGTACACAATCATCATGTAGAAGATGTCGTACATGATGATGAGGAAGATCAAGACGAAGGGCATGATCATGAAGATGAAGATGCCGGAGCAGACGACGATGGAGGCTGGGTGCAGGACCCTCATATTCAAGAGCTGCTTCGCAAGTAGACGAATAATGCAAGAGCTGCCGCCCGAGAGAAAGCCAAGCTGGATCAACTGGAGATAGACGCGGTTACTCCATTGTATGAAGGATGCAGGCCCGAGGATACCCGCCTGAAAGTAACGCTCATGGCTCTGGAGATGAAGGTAAAACACAAAATGACCGACGCATGCTTCGACGAGAACATGTCATTCTGGCACGAACGTCTTCCCAAGGGGAACAAGTGCCCGACCAGTTTCGAGGAGGCGAAGAAAATCGTGTGTCCTTTGGATTTACCGCACGTGAAATACCATGTGTGCATGAACAATTGCATCATTTATCGGGACGAGCACGCGGAGTCTACCATATGTCCGGTGTGCGGCGTCACTCGATACAAGAAGAGGAAGAAAGCTCCTCGAAAATCGGTGTGGTACTTTCCGATCACTCCTCGTCTGCAGCGGTATTTCACGGACCCTAAGGTAGCAAAGCTCCTGCGTTGGCACGCGGATAGGGAGGAGAAGAAGCGGGAAGATGACGGAAATGATCCGGAGATAAATAAAAAAGACAAGATGCTGAGTCACCCTAAGGATGCGAGCCAGTGGCAAGCGTTGAACTTCGAATACCCAGAATTTGGGAAGGATCCAAGGAACATCGTGCTGGGCGCGAGCACCGATGGAGTCAATCCGTTTGGCAGCCAGAGAAGCACACATAGCACCTGGCCTGTGTTTGTGTGGATGTACAACCTTCCCCCCTGGTTGTGCATGAAGAGGAAGTACATTCACATGAGTATGCTAATTGAAGGGCCGAAACAACCAGGGAACGACATCAATCTGTATCTGGGGCTGCTGAAGGAGGAGCTAGACACGCTGTGGAAAACGCCAGCCAATACGTGGGACGCCGCAGAGAAAGAATATTTCCCTATGAGAGCCGCACTGCTCACGACGGTGCACGACTATCTCGGTTACGGATATCTCGCGGGGCAGGTAGTCCACGGATTTTCTGGATGCGTAAGGTGCATGGATGACACAACGTATCGCCAGCTAGATAGAGATCCCGGGTCTTCGAAAACCGTGTTCATGGGACATCGAAGGTGGCTTCGCGACGATGACCCGTGGAGGAAACGCAAGGATATGTTCGATGGTGAAACCGAACCCGGAAAACGCCCGTGTACGAGGAGCGGCGAGGAAATAGACGAGCTGTTGGAAAATTGGAAAGATTGCCCACTGCCGGGAAAGAAGCAAAAGGCGCCAGAGCCGGGAAAGAAGTGAAAGGCGCCAGAGCCGCTGCTGAAGGTATGGAAAACGAGGTCTGTTTTCTAGGACTTGCCGTACTAGAAGATCCACCGTGTGCCTCACAGCCTTGATGTCATGCATATCACGAAGAACGTGTGCGAGAGTCTACTTGGTACCCTGCTCAACATGCCAGAGAGGACCAAAGATGGACCGAAAGCAAGGGCAGACTTGAAATCAATGGGCATCAGGCAGGAGCTTCACGCTAATGATGACGATGATGATGATGATGATGATGAGGCGAAGCAGGACACAGAAAGTCGTCGCAAAGGCAAAAAGGCCAGGAAGACCAGAAATGACTACCCTCCTGCGTGCTTCACTCTAAGTCAGGAGGAGATCGAGCAGTTTTTCACCTGCCTCCTAGGAGTAAAACTTCCTTACGGTTACGCGGGGAAGATAAGCAGATACCTAGACCCAGCGAAGCAGAAGTTCAGCGGGATGAAGTCTCACGACTGTCACGTGCTGATGACGCAGATACTTCCAGTTGCAATCCGTGGGATCATGGACGCGCACGTCCGTGAAACGCTATTTGGCCTATGCAACTTTTTTGACGTCATCTCTCGGAAGTCGATTGGCGTGAGGCAACTCAGAAGGCTACAGGAAGAGATCGTGATGATACTATGCGAGCTTGAGATGTACTTCTCGCCCGCATTCTTCGATGTTATGGTGCATCTACTGGTCCATATCGTGGAGGATATCATCCAACTCGGGCCGACGTTCCTGCACAGCATGATGTCGTTCGAAAGGATGTATGGTGTCATCAAAGGATACGTTCGGAACATGTCACGTCCAGAGGGAAGTATAGCCAGGGGCTTTCTGACCAAAGAGTGCATCTCCTACTGCACGAATTATCTAGGCATCGAGAACCCCGTTGGTCTGCCCGTCAACAGGCACCTCGGCAGGCTCGCTGGATGGGGTCACCGTGAGGGTCGCCGCGAAATGCATGTCGACTTCGAGGGTCGACTCGCCGACTTTGAAAGAGCAAACCTAGTCGCGCTACAACAATAGACGTGGTCGATCCTTGGGTGGTAGAGCACAAACCTTTATTGAGAAGACGTACAATGACCGAGGCCAACAGAGGACGGACGGAGATATACTCAAAGAGCACAACTCATGTTTCACGCGTTGGTTCAAGCAGAAGCTTCTGTCGTATCCTTTACATGAAGATTCTTCCGCGGAAGAACAACTCATATTCGCCTTGTCACAGGGCGCCGAGCACAACCTGATGACCTATGAGGCGTACGATATCAACGGCTACACATTCTACACCGAGGACAAGGACATGAAGAGCGATGGTTATCAGAACTCCGGGGTAACGATGGAATCCTACACCGGTAAGGACAAGGACAGATACTACGGAAGGATCGAGGAGATCTGGGAGCTGAGCTACGCTGGAGAGAAGGTGTCGATGTTCCATGTCAGATGGGCCAAGAGCGTCCTAAAAGAAGACCGATATTTCACCATCATGGTTATACCCAAAGCCAAATCCAAGACCGCGGGCGCAAACATCACCGCGAAAAATGAGCCATGGGTATTGGCTTCCCAAGTGGACCAATGCTTCTTCATTACCGACCCGCCAAAGCCCAGTCGTGTTGTCGTGAGGAGAGGCAAAAGGAAGATCATCGGAATGGATGGAGTAGCCAATGAGCAAGACTTCGAAGTACGGCGACCCGAAGATCGAACATGACGACGACGATGAAGTAGCGGCACACACCACAAGAATAAGCAGGACCACCCTACCTAAAAAACGTCCGTTCCACAGAAGAACTCCATTTGCGAAAAAGAAGGGCAAGAAGATTGTGAACAGATAGCTAGCTAAGATCGATTGTATTTAAATCATAGTCTTCATTTCTCGATTGTATTTCATGGGCACTTTTTGATATCATGAATATTTTTAAATTTCATGGGCACTTTTTGAATTCATGAGGACAATTGATCTCGATCCCCATCCATCTCGATTTCGATTCCCCCTCCATCTCGATCTCGATCCCCGCACCCTCCAACGCTCCACCGCCGCCGCCAATGATATTTTCAAGTAAGAAATTTGAACATATTTTTTAAAAAATTATTACTATTTTTATAAAAAAAATATTACTGTTATGATTTAAACAAGTTTGAACATATTTAAACACAAATAAATATAAAAACAGCATTTAAAATGCATAAAAAAATATTGGGGAGCCTGGGAATCGAACCCAGGACCTCCTGGTGTGTGTGCTGCATGCTGACCAGTCAGGCTAGTGGGTGGGTTCTGTTGTAGATAGGGTTAGGTTGTAGATATGGTTAGTGGGCTAGATTAAAACAAAATTCTAATGGTGCACCGAGGGGAGGTGCGCCATTAGAATAGTTATACTTATGGCGCACGACTGGACGGTGCGCCATTAGAACCCTCCCCCTAGCTATCATCCCTCTCTCTCGCCAGATCCCCTTCGACCCTCTCTCCCTCGCCACCAGATCCACCCGCGCGCTACCCCGACCCACGACGCCGCCGCCCCAACCCTCACCGGACTCCACCCCCGCCGCCCCCGCGCCCCCGCGCCCCCACCCCCGCTGCCCCGACCCTCGTCGGACTCCTCCTCGCCGTTTGCGCCTTCTTCCACATCCTCCAGGCCTCCGCCGCCGCCGGCCGCCAAGGCACCAACCACCTCCTCGGACGGGGCGCTCTTCCTCGCGCTCTCCTCACCAACCACGACGCCGGCCACCTGCTCCTCACCAACCATGACGTCGGCCACCTGCTCCGTCGTCTCCGGCAGAGGTTACTCCACCTAGCTGCAGCACTTGTGCGCTTGGCGGCTAGGGTTTGCCTCCAGCCTCTCCCCTCCCCCATCAACGAGAGGAGCATCCGGTGCCCCTGCCCTCGAGTTCGTCGACGGCGCCGTCCTCCAGCCGCAGCCGCCGCAGGTACAGAGCCCCCGATTCCATCTTCCCCCTCGCCCCCGATTCTTTCAGATGCAACTCTGTGATCTCCATCTTTCAGATGTTATAGTGTACAGGAGCAACGTTGCACCAATGCATGATTTCAGATGTTATCGATATATGGCCCGTTGATAAATTTGTACTCCAGCAAGTTTACTCCAGTACTCAGTTTAAAATTCAGTTTACTGTTAAATGACAGTAATTCAGTAGTTGCTTCAACACCGAGCTGGCGAGCCATGGAACCAGGGCGCGACGGCGCTCGACCCCTCCACCCCCCCCCCTCCACCTCTTCTTCCTCGGGTCACCGCTGTCTTCCTCAACTCCGGCCACCTCTGTTGCTACTAAGTTGTCGCAGGGCCTCCTTGCGCCTCCCCGATGAGCTCCGCCTCCTCTCCCCTCTTCCTTCTCGCAAACACTCTGTTTGTCCAACAAATCGGCGATAATCCTATTGATTCTGGCTGTAGTATTTCAGTTAATTAACTTTATAGAGAAGAAAGATAATTGGTATGTTCATTATGTCATTCGGTAGAGAAGAAAGCATTGCACTGCTATGAACTTATCCTTCCTCATGTTGTCATATTGCACACATCTTGGAACTAGGAGAGTATGAGATCAGGGCATTGTGCAAATGCTTTGAAGTATCAATGAGTAGTATTTCTGCACATTCTCTGTTTGTATGTTCTGAAATGGCCATTTCAGTTTTGAATGCAACCCTCTATCTATCTTTCCATGAAAGAATGTTCTCATTTTGGCCATGAAGATGATATGAAGTCTCAACCTTTCCTTTGCATGAAATTTTTGGACCCCTTTTTCTGTGGGAAACAATTTTGGGTCTGTTGGTGGCCAGTTGGCTACAGTTTGCTGATCACTGCCAATGATGCAGTTTTGATCTAGTTTGTTGGTTGCTTGCTGATCTAGTTTGATGCAGTTGCTGATCATTTGCACAAAATTTAGTTAACAACAACATCAGTAAAATTCAGTTAATTAACTGAAGAAGAGAAGAGAGAAAGTAGAGAGCAAGAGGAGTACTTGCATTAACTGAAACGTTTTACTTTAAACTTGCAAAATTGTAGTACTCCCTAAAACTACTGCAAGCAAGAACTACTGTTGGAGGGCACTACTGTAGGGATATTCTCTGGTCTACTGAAACTTGCACTACTGCAATTTACTCCAGTGATACTATAGTTCTTTGCAAATTCTCTGCTCTACTCCACTGCATGCACTGCAATACACTACTCCACTGCATGTTTAATCAGTTAACAGAAAAAGGTACAGAACAAGCAAATGTAAGAAAAGAAGAGAGCTTGTACTGCCAGTACATCATCAGGCAGTTCACCAGAGATTTTCAAGTTAGAAATACTCCCAGGGGTAGATGAAGAGAGAATATCATGAAGGAACAATTTAGTTTTAATTAATGGAAAAGTTGCATTTACTTGTAGTGAAAGGAACAATTTCAGGTAATTATAAATATTCAATAGCAGCAGAGGCAAGCAGTAGCAGTAGCAGTAGATGCCAACTTTTGATATGCATGCATGCATTCTTTGCTTGTTTATATTCATTCTTGTAAACTGAACATGCTCATCTATCTATCTATCTATCTATCTACCTGCTTAAGTATGTATGTATGCATTGTATTTTTATTTCCTTTGGAAAGTAAAGTTTATTTCCTGGCTGGCTGGCATGACGGCTCATGGATCCCTCAGCTGCAGCTACAGTTGGAGCTCAATCTGATCTCATCTGAAATGAATCTATAAATACAGAGTTTTCAAAAAAGATCTATAAATACAGAGTGTAGTTAGTTACAGAGTAGCAGAAATAGTTGCTGGATGCAGTTACTTGCATGGGCCTGGCTGATGAAGAAAAACTTTATATATATTCATACTGATGTTGACTCTATAAATCATACTTATTGGACATGTTTTATGTGTTGATCCATCAATTGATCACATTGAGAAAGACCATCGTGTCTCCGACCATTTTGTAAAGGTCATGTCTCTGACCATCGTGTCATGATGAATTTGCAGGTACCCTGAGAGGCCCTTGAGTTTGCCGGAATGTTGATTAACTTCCGTTCTGGCAAATTCGAGTACTCCATATGTCCTATTTTCAGCAAAGGTCATGCTGAAATTTTCCGTGAATTTTAGCATGACTTTGCTAAAAATAGGACATATGGGGTACTTGCGACTAATGCATGGACCGGGGTATCTTAGTACTTAGTTAAGTAGGATCAAATGCCCCGCCATTCTTGCTGCATTAAACCATAGGTGGCAATAGAGCCAAGTGATTAGTGCCAAGTGATTAGGCCCAACCTAGGGTGCCTCGGCTTAGGCTTTTAGGGTGCCTCGGCGTCGACAAACCCTAAATGATAAAAGCTTAGCTTTTAGTATGCCTCGGTGTCGACAAACCCTAAATGATGAGACCATGATCTTGTTCCTTGACAATAACCAACTTTTTGACCAAACTGTTTTCCTATTTAGAGCGAAACATGGCCAACAATGATGAGGCCGGCGGTTCGGGCGGCAAGCAATTCTGGGAGCTGTCCCAGGAGATGGAGGAACAACCTCACCGCTATGAGGACGCCGCGGAAGACATCGATCCTGATTACACAACCCCTAGTGGCGTCGGGGATGACACCACTGATGGTGCCGTCGAGGATGCCACCACTGATGATGGCGGCGCACACACAGATGGCAGCCAACCGAAGAAGCAAAGGAAGGACCGGCGCCCGAATGCGCTCCGCACCCTCAAGGAGGAATTCACTCAAGTGGACTCCGACGGGAATCCAACGGAGCCCAAACATATAGTCAAGGGGTACTCGGTTCAGCTCGGGTGCATTCTCCAGAGCACCGTCTCGATCAACACCGAGAACCTTAGGCATAAGGACCGAGGGAATTTGCGCAACCTCCTCTTCACAAAGCTGCACCCGATACAAGTTCCCCGCCGAATTTGAAAACACACGCCTCTCAGGGAATAAAGTGAACAGTGCCGCCCTCACGAAGATGAGCACGGCCCTGTCTACTTGGAGAAGCGCGGTGAAGAGAATAATTGATAAAGGTGATAGTTATGAGAGGATCAAGACAAAATATCCTTTGATGAGCGAAGATGACTACAAGGAGTTCAAGATAAAGTGTGAGAGCAGTGCAACCTACAAATCAAGTCAGTGGGGGAAAGAAATGCGGGAGTTGAACTTAGGGGAACACAAACTCGGTCCCGGCGGTTACAGAGTGGCGGAGCCTATATGGGACAAGGAGGACGCGGAGCGTGCCAAGCAAGGCCTACCGCCCCGCTTCGAGAAATACAGTGGTAACAAGCAGACTAGGAACTATGTTAGGGCCCGGTACAAGGAGGACCCGATAACAAAGGAGCTTACCACGGATCCGAAGACTAGGGCGCTTGAGCTTGTTCTGGTAAGGAATACACCCCGCGTAATTAGCTCCATATGGTTGCACTCTAATTAATCCCCAATATTTCTAAATGGTTCACGTTCCTTCCGCAGGAAACTGAAAGCAGTAGCGCGGGGTCGTCTCAGAGCTCCCCTTTCGACACCCCTTTAAATAGGGTGTTGAACGTAATAAAAAGCAAGGATAAGCTCACTAAGCCGACGTCAGCTGGTCGTGTGGCCGGCAAAGGCTTGTCCACAAAATGGGGGTCATACTATACCGCTGGTGTGCGGAAGGAGAAAAAGGCCAGCTCGGAAAGCCAGACGCGCGAGGTTGAAGCACTCAAGGCACAAGTGGCGCGAATTCCGGAGCTTGTCCAAGAGCAAGTGGAACAACAACTGGGAACGAAGCTCAACGCCATGGTGCCTACGTTGATTCATGGGCTGATGACGTGGATTGCGGGCGGCCAACAGGGGCCTCCCCTGGTTCCCAGCTTCACGGCCAGCAACTCGCACAGTGTGCAGGCGGCGCCATTGGTGTCTCCAGCGGCACCATTGATGTCTCCGGCGGCGGCGCCATTGGTGTCTCCAGCGGAGGCGGTATTCGTGTCTCCGGCGCCGGCACGGGCATTGGAGCTTAATGCACCCGGGTGTACGCCGGCCGGCACCTCGCCAGCAAGCGCCCCCTCCGTCAGTTGCACGCCCGCCATTGGCGGTGCCTCGACATTAGCCGAGCTCGACGGCATCACGGTAACTAAGCCTCTCGGCCGATGACTTCATCTCCTTGCCTTTGACTGGGCATCCCTGACGCCCTGTACATGTTTTCGCAGGGCACCGCCGACGTTCCTTGCACTCTTCTGCACTTCATGGGCACCGAGTTGGTCGATGTCGCCAAGGGCAGAATCATTCAACCGGGCAACCGCATGTTCCACGATAATCCGATGCCACCCACAGCGTATAGGGTTGAAGTGGTTCGGGTGCTGCCAGGCTGCGACGAGCTGTTACCTCCGGTTCGACCCGCTGGGGCCGACGAAGAAGATGAGATGACCCTCAGCGCCTGCGTAAACTGGCCGCTGCTTTGGCCGAAGAGCCAGATTCGTTTGGGGGCGGGGGTCACCACCCCACAGACAAGACCGCCAGTCGTGCCAGCGCCAAGCCATGGCAAGAACGCCGCAACGCTACCGGACCTGCCGGACATCCCTATGTCGGACATCCCTATGGCACAGGATCCGGACAGCCCTATGGCATAGGATCCGGACGACGACGACAATGACGATGGTACATTTACCAAAGTCGATAAGTACTTTGCCGAACATGGGTACGCTGACGAGTTCTGCGGGCCTCTTTCTCAAGAACCCAACCAAGACGACCGCAATCTAGCTAGTACAGCGGAGAAATCCAATTGCAATAGGCATCGTCTGGCGTTCAGTTCTCAGGAGATGCCTCCAGCTCCCGCCTTCACCGAGCCTCAGATAGCTGAGGTGCGAAATATTATCAGCCCCAACACGCTCAAGAAGGCGGTCTGTGAGCAGAACTCGGTCCCATTATAGGAGATCAAGAAGAAGGGACGGAAACGAAAGACTAACAAGGGCGCGGGTGCGAGCCAGCCGGCACCGAGTTCGATCCGTGCTCAGGACGGGCCACCTTCACCTAAGGATATCTCGAGGAGGGTGCATGTGGCGGGTAGGGCGATGCTACCGCCAAATCTGCTGAATGCTGCAACCGGTGCTATGCGGAGTCTGCACGACAGTGTTCTTTCTTTGGAGAAGCGGCGTCTCAGAGAGAAGGATGTGGCATACCCGGTTTTCATGGCCAAGGTGCCAGAGGGCAAGGGCTTTGTGGATGGCGACATCGGGGGTACGATCGTCCTGCGGTTTGATGACATCTTTGCTATGTTTAACCTTCATCTGCTGCACTAGACCTTCGTTCGGCTGTTTTCGCTGAGTATGGAGATGCGGATCATTAGAGACAAGACCCCGGACATCGTGATAGTCGACCCCTTCTACATGCGTGCCAAGCACTTGAGCAGCGCCGGGGACCGTCAAGTTGCGAGTTCACACCTCGAAGGCGTCATTCTGGCAAACCCAGATAAGGATAACTTCCTTGTGGCTTACTTTCCCGAGTAAGTCATCCCTTAACTGCCCCGTAACATATGATTTCTTAGATTTCGATCATTCTTTTTTTCTAACATTCCGTGTTCTGTGCAGTGACACACATTGCACGCTCATCCTCTTAAGCCCGAAATATTCCATGGCCACGTATTTCGACCCGAACCGTAACTCCAAGATAGACTACACAAATGTCAAGAAAGTTCTTGATGATGTTCTCCCCGGCTATGCCAAATCTGGAGGCACCTTCACCAGGGCAGTTCGTAAGTACGGCAAGCACACCTTCTCACACAATACGAAGTTCTGCTGCGTCAAGCAGCCGCCTGGCGGTCAGAAGGATGCCTACTACGCCCTCCATCACATGCGGGCGATCGTAAGGGACCATCATCACCTTCTGCTACCAGATAATCTCAAAGATTGGGCCGCGAGCTTGTCGGCAATCCAGGACGCGGACCTCAGACAAGAATTCTTTCGCATCCAGTCGGAGTTTGCGGACATCATCCATCAAGATGTCCTTCATACCTCGGGGCAGTTATTCCTCAGATATCAACCGTCCAACAGTGAGATAGATGGAACTCTACAAATGCAGGGTGACAACGACCGCGATTTCATGACCATCACGACAGACGACGGCTTTATCCACACTCCTGTCCGATGAGTCGAGTCGAAAGTAGTGATGTGTAGTTCTGAAACATTGATTGGCTCATGTTGTAATTAAACTTTAATGAATTCGTATGTCTCTTTGGTTTGGACAGTCGTTCAACTTAGATGTAATCGATGCTATTTATTAGTAGGACCATGAATCATGCTATTAATGTCTTGCTTTTCTCTTCCAATCCTTTTGTTGCATACTTACATATTTCTTATGTATTGTCTGTTGCTTGGCTTGTGCATAGAGATGTCGTCGTATGTCGTGTACAAGGGTAAGGTTCCCGGAGTCTACGACGACTGGGAGGAGTGTCGGAGACACACTACTAGGAAAAGGGCTATAGATGGAATTGACACTAATGGCGCACCAAACATGTGGTGCACCATTAGTATATACTAATGGCGCACCACCTTCTGATGCGCCATTAGTGTTGAAACTACTAATGGCGCATCCTGCCCACGGTGCGCCATTAGTACCAAAAAAAATTTTTGAACTAGTGCGCCTGTCCAAACATACTAATGGCGCATCCACTGGTGGTGCGCCATTACTAGTTACAACTAGTAATGGCGCACCAGCCAGAAGGTGCGCCACTAATGTTATTTTTTTTATTATTGTTTTTTGCGCCATTACTAGTTCAAACTAGTAATGGCGCACCGTGGCAGAGTGCGCCATTAGTGTGTGTGTTTTTTTTTGCAAAACTACTAATGGCGCACCACCAGGGGGTGCGCCATTAGTAACCTGGATTACTAATGGCGCATTTGTTGCTGGTGCGCCATTAGTAAGTGCGCAGCAACAAGATATTTTGGACAGCCTCTCCTCCCACACTCACTTTCTCCCCACTTCATTCTCTCCACCGCCTCCTCCTTGTCTCGGGTGCCTCCTCTTTTTCACCTCATTTCCACCATAGATTCATTCAAATTAAGTGGTTAAGTTACCTTGTTTTGCTAGGTAAGTAAGGGGGGAAGCTATATTTATGTTGTTCTCCCTACAACAATGTGCACATGCACTTTTTATGGCCTAGCTAGATCTATGTATGTTCGTGGTGTTGCATATGTTTGTGGTGTTGCATATGTGTTTGTGTTTGGAGGTGTACCGGTATTTGAAATGCGGTAGTTGCCAATATTTTGCCGGAATGTTGATTCATTTCCGTTTCGGCGAGAATTTTGGCATTAAGCATTCTTTTTGGTCCTATTTTTAGGGAAAGTCATGCCAAATTTTTTCTTGGTTCTAAAATATCGTTTTGCTCTACCCCGCAGGCGACCATGGTCCGCACGATGACCGAAGGCATCGTGAATAGGTTTTTGAGGTCCGCGAAGGCCGAGATGCTTCAAAAGAACGAGACGGAGATAAGATGTCCGTGTCGAAGATGCAAGCTGAATAGCCTTATTGCGGACCCGGATTCCGGGCAGGTGCGGGACCACCTGCTCTTGCGTGGTTTCATGGATGGCTATCGGTGGCAAGGTGATGAAGATGACAAAGAAGTCGTCCATGGGGGCCGGGCAAGAAATGAGGAAGGGCAGCAAGACAACCACCGCGGCTCGGGGGGGGGGGGCGAGAAGACGAAGAATCCCCAGGAGATGATCACGACGGTGATGCTGTACACAGTCATCATGTAGAAGATGCAGGACATGATGATGATGCCGGCGGAGCAGACGACGCTGGACCATCGATGGGCTGGGTGCAGGACCCTCATATTCAAGAGCTGCTTCTCAAGCAGACGGATAACGCAAGAGCTATCGCCCGAGAGAAAGCCAAGATGGATCAACTTGAGTTAGACGCGGTTACTCCATTGTATGAAGGATGCAGGCCCGAGGATACCCGCCTGAAAGTAACGCTCATGGCTCTGGAGATGAAGGTAAAACACAAAATGACCGACGCATGCTTCGACGAGAACATGTCATTCTGGCACGAACGTCTTCCCAAGGGGAACAAGTGCCCGACCAGTTTGGAGGAGGCGAAGAAAATCGTGTGTCCTCTGGATTTACCGCACGTGAAATACCATGTGTGCATGAACAATTGCATCATTTATCGGGACGAGCACGCGGAGTCTACCATATGTCCGGTGTGCGGTGTCACTCGATACAAGAAGAGGAAGAAAGCTCCTCGAAAAGTGGTGTGTTACTTTCCGATCACTCCTCGTCTGCAGCGGTATTTCGCGGATCCTAAGGTAGCAAAGCTCCTGCGTTGGCACGCGAATAGGGAGGAGAAGAAGCGAGAAGATGACGCAAATGATCCGGAGATAGATAAAAAAGACAAGATGCTGAGTCACCCTAAGGATGCGAGCCAGTGGCAAGCGTTGAACTTCGAATACCCAGAATTTGGGAACGATCCAAGGAACATCGTGCTGGGCGCGAGCACCGATGGAGTCAATCCGTTTGGCAGCCAGAGAAGCACACATAGCACCTGGCCTGTGTTTGTGTGGATGTACAACCTTCCCCCCTGGTTGTGCATGAAGAGGAAGTACATTCACATGAGTATGCTAATTGAAGGGCCGAAACAACCAGGGAACGACATCAATCTGTATCTGGGGCTACTGAAAGAGGAGCTTGACACGCTGTGGAAAACGCCAGTCAATACGTGGGACGCCGCAGAGAAAGAATATTTCCCTATGAGAGCCGCACTGCTCACGACGGTGCACGACTATCTCGGTTACGGATATCTTGCGGGGCAGGTAGTCCACGGATTTTCTGGATGCGTAAGGTGCATGGATGACACAACGTATCGCCAGCTAGATAGAGATCCCGGGTCTCCGAAAACCGTGTTCATGGGACATCGAAGGTGGCTTCGCGACGATGACCCATGGAGGAAACGCAAGGATCTGTTCGATGGTGAAACCGAACCCCGAAAACGCCCGTGTACGAGGAGCGGCGAGGAAATAGACAAGCTGTTGAAAAATTGGAAAGACTGCCCACTGCCGGGAAAGAAGCAAAAGGCGCCAGAGCCGGGAAAGAAGCGAAAGGCGCCAGAGCCGCTGCTGAAGGTATGGAAAACGAGGTCTGTTTTCTGGGACTTGCCGTACTGGAAGATCCACCGTGTGCCTCACAGCCTTGATGTCATGCATATCACGAAGAACGTGTGCGAGAGTCTGCTTGGTACCCTGCTCAACATGCCAGAGAGGACCAAAGATGGGCCGAAAGCAAGGGCAGACTTGAAATCAATGGGCATCAGGCAGGAGCTTCACGCTATATATGATGATGATGATGATGATGATGATGATGATGATGATGATGATGAGGCGAAGCAGGACACAGAAAGTCGTCGCAAAGGCAAAAAGGCCAAGAAGACCGGAAATGACTACCCTCCCGCGTGCTTCACTCTAAGTCAGGAGGAGATCGAGCAGTTTTTCACCTGCCTCCTAGGAGTAAAACTTCCTTACGGTTACGCGGGGAAGATAAGCAGATACCTAGACCCAGCGAAGCAGAAGTTCAGCGGGATGAAGTCTCACGACTGTCACGTGCTGATGACGCAGATACTTCCAGTTGCAATCCGTGGGATCATGGACGCGCACGTCCGTGAAACGCTATTTGGCCTATGCAACTTCTTCGACGTCATCTCTTGGAAGTTGATTGGCGTGAGGCAACTCAGAAGGCTACAGGAAGAGATCGTGGTGATACTATGCGATCTTGAGATGTACTTCCCGCCCGCATTCTTCGACGTTATGGTGCATCTGCTGGTCCATATAGTGGAGGATATCATCCAACTCGGGCCGACGTTCCTGCACAGCATGATGCCGTTCGAAAGGATGAATGGTGTCATCAAAGGATACGTTCGCAACATGTCACGTCCAGAAGGAAGCATAGCCAGGGGCTTTCTGACCGAAGAGTGCATCTCCTACTGCATGAATTATCTAGGCATCGAGAACCCCGTTGGTCTGCCCGTCAACAGGCACCTCGGCAGGCTCGCTGGATGGGGTCACCGTGAGGGTCGCCGCGAAATGCATGTCGACTTCGAGGGTCGACTCGCCGACTTTGAAAGAGCAAACCTAGTCGCGCTACAACACATAGACGGGGTCGATCCTTGGGTGGTAGAGCACAAAACCTTTATTAAGAAGACGTACAATGACCGAGGCCAACAGAGGACAGACGGAGATATACTCAAAGAGCACAACTCATGTTTCACGCGTTGGTTCAAGCAGAAGCTTCTGTCGTACCCTTTACATGAGGATTCTTCCGCGGAAGAACAACTCATATTCGCCTTGTCACAGGGCGCCGAGCACAACCTGATGACCTATGAGGCGTACGATATCAACGGCTACACATTCTACACCGAGGCCAAGGACATGAAGAGCGATGGTTATCAGAACTCCGGGGTAACGATGGAATCCTACACTGGTAACGACAAGGACAGATACTACGGAAGGATCGAGGAGATCTGGGAGCTGAGCTACGCTGGAGAGAAGGTCCCGATGTTCCGTGTCAGATGGGCCAAGAACGTCATAAAAGAAGACCGGTATTTCACCACCATGGTTATACCCGAAGCCAAATCCAAGACCGCGGGCTCAAACGTCACCGAGAAAAATGAGCCATGGGTACTGGCTTCCCAAGTGGACCAATGCTTCTTCATTACCGACCCGCCAAAGCCCAGTCGTGTTGTCGTGAGGAGAGGCAAAAGGAAGATCATCGGAATGGATGGAGTAGCCAATGAGCAAGACTTCGACAAGTACGGCGACCCGAGGATCGAACATGACGACGATGATGAAGTAGCAGCATACACCACAAGAAGAAGCAGGACCACCCTACCTAAAGGACGTCCGTTCCACAGAAGAACTCCATTTGCGAAAAAGATGGGCAAGAAGATTGTGAACAGATACCTAGCTAAGATCGATTGTATTTAAATCGTAGCCTTCATTTCTCGATTGTATTTCATGGGTACTTTTTGAACTATCATGAATATTTTTAAATTTCATGGACACTCGATCTCGATCCCCCTCCATCTCGATCGCTATCCCACCTCGCCAGATCCGGTCCCCCTCGCCGCCGAGCACCCCCCAGTCCACCGGCCGCCGCCGCCGACCCCCCGCACCCTCGATTCCCCTACTCAACCGCCGCCGCCGACCCCCCGCACCCCGCGCACCGTCTTATAAAAAAAATAAGTATCAAACAACTTTTTAAATGCTACTGTCTTATAAAAAAATATTACTGTTATTATTTAAACAAGTTTGAACATATTTAAACACAAATAAGTATCAAACAGCTTTTTAAATGCTAAAAAAAAATTTGTGGAGCTTGGGAGTCGAACCCAGGACCTCCTGGTGTGAGAACCGGCTGCTGACCAGTCGAGCTAGTAGAGGGGACTTGATGTGGATCAGTTCTGGTGGTACATATTCGGTTGGCTCGAGTTGAAATAAAAAAAATACTAATGGCGCACCACGGTGAGGTGCGCCATTAGTATTGTGCCCGATCCCCCCTTCCCTCTCCCCCTTCGCCCGATCCCCCCTTCCCTCTCCCCCTCGCCAGTTCCCTCTCCCTCTCGATCCACCGCCGCCGCCGCCGCTGCCCTGACCCACTGCTTGCCCTCGCCCTCGCCCTCGCCCTCTCCCTCCCTCGCCCTCTCCTCGCCTTCCCTCTCCCTCGCCCTCTCCCCGCCTTCCCTCGCCCTCGCCCTCTCCCTCCCTCGCCCTCTCCTCTCCCCCAGAGCCCAGAAAGCCTCGCCGCCGTCGCACCGTCCCGACACCATCCGTCGCCCCGCCTCCCGCGATGCCGCCCTCTCCTCTCCCGACGCCGCCGCCCCGCCGCCCTCGTCGTCGGCTGCGCATCAACCGCCACGGCGTCGGCTGCTGGAGCTTACTCCCCAGACTCGCCGGGCTGAACCGCTGCGGCAAGAGCTGCTGCCTTGGTGGATCTACTACCTCCGCCCCGACCTCAAGCGCGGCTGCTTCTCGCAGCAGGAGGAGGACCACCACCACCCGGACCTCGTCCCCGACATCCTCCCCGCGCCCCACTCCCCGGCATCCTCCCTGCGCCCCACTCCCCGGCCCCCGTGAGCTCCCCCTCCTCCTCTCCCCCTCTCCCCCTTGTACTTTTAGTGTAATTACTTTGCATTTTCAGTGAAATTTACACTGTAATTGTTAGTGGAATTTACACTGTAAATGTTAGTGGGTTTACAGTGTACTTCTAGTAGATTTTTGCTCTGTATTTGCAAGTGGCATTTTTAGTGGAATTACTGTGTATTTCCATGGTTTTTACACTGTAATTATTAGTGTAAGATATTGTTGCAATTAAATTTAGAAATGGCAGCTCTTGGTGGCTTGGTGTACCTGTATTTTCTCTCCGAAAATTCTCTAAACAAGCATTGCAATTTGATTTTGGCCCTGGTACATGTAGTAGTAGTAATGTTTGAGGGTTGCATGCTTCGGTGCTAAATTTGCATCAGCGGTTGACGTTTCTTGAGTGATTATAACTTGTGGAATATGCTGTCTCAAACTATGGAACATGAGATCTGCGTTTAGGAGCAGCCAAGGTGGTTTCTTTTTGTTGTACACTCCAGTTTGATTCTTGTGTGCATCACACTGGTTCATAGTCTGGAACATTCAGTCTTGCTTGCTCTATGTTTGTTCGATGTCCAGGGGCCCAATTACAGTTAAGTTGTGGATACAACACCTATTTCACCAACAACAGAGAACACAACAACACAATTAGGGATCACAGTAAAGCAATTGCAGTTTCTTGCTAACAACAACACAATCACAGAGGACACAACAACACCTATTACTGAATTAATCTTGCACTGTTGTACTAACAGCCAACAGTATTTCTATCTAGTGAAGACTAAAGTTGCATCATCAGCAGCTTCATATAGAAGATAATGATTCCTGTTTTTTAGTCTACTGTAATTGTTTTTTAGCCCACAGCACTTTGCATTGTTTTGAGGTTTTGTACATCAGCTTTCTTGCTAATCCAGCCCACGCGGCTGCTGTACTACTTGTCAAGTGATGTTGTTGCTACTATCTGCGAGTTGTTGCTGGTAGTTGTGATTTTGTCAAGTGATGCTGCTGCTACTTGTGATCTTCTAAAATAACCCCTTTCTCCTGAAACGTTGATTAATTTCCATTTCGGTTGAGAAATGGGGCACTCCTAGGTCAAGAAAATTAGCAAAGATCATGCCCAATTTTCTTGACCTAGAAGGTGCCCGATTCTCAACTGAAATAAAAATTAATTTGCTTTAGTGGTTGGATTAGTTTAGTATTTTATTCACACACTCAGACACCCTTGCTTGCCATGTGTGATAGAGAGATAGTGAGAGGAGACAATAAGCTATCTGCAGCTTAATTTGCATTGCATACTAGCTAGATAGCTTTTGTTTTTCAGGACCAACCGAACAATACATACATATACCTATAGGCACCAGCTTAATTTCCAAGGCAGGACAATTACTTGCTTCATTATATTCATCCATCCATCCATTTGCCCTGTTGGGGCACATCACATACACACATTTGCTCAAGTCCACTCTGGCCCATGTAGAGCTGAAACCCAGTTTAGTTCCTTGTATCACTTGTCGCTGAAAACCGTTTGATTGTTTTCACGGAAATGATTTACAAGTTCAGCAAGTGATGAGCTGTGAGAATAACATATTCATTAGGGTAGGCGTCTCCTGCCCTATGCTGAATGTGGTGCAATTTTCGATGCAGATTCATAATTTGCAGCTTAGCTTATCTCTTGGCCCTCCAATTAACATATAGGGGTTGACCTTCACCACGGCCGAAGCTTCTCTGCATCTATATATAATGGACATTCCCTAGCTTCTGAACAATCAACACAAAGCAACAGGCCTGAGTGTCTCCAATAGTCATCCTTGTGTTTGTGTAGGTTTTCTTTCCTTGGTCCATTGAGCCTTCATTCATGGTTATGAATGATATGCAATGATCAGCCTGCTAGCGTTTATCCTCTCCGCGTGTTTGAACACCCTGCGGTGTAGTAAAAAGTAACTACAGATACACTCACCCACATAAGTATTCAACACAATGAAAAAATAGTACAAATTAAGGAAAGGCAATACCATTTCAGACGCTTGTCTTCTAAAAAGAAGAGTGAACTTTCTAGACACACCCCTCAAGAACTAGGTTACCCTGAGAACGTGGACTTGGACCTTAGCAACAACACACTAACAGGTTCTATCCCAAAACACCTAGGCAATATCACAAACATCTCTCAATTGTTCCTTGACAATAACCAACTTTTTGGCGACATTCCTCGAGAATTAGGTTATTTGGTCAACTTAGAGATCTTGTTCCTTGACAATAACCAACTTTTTGACCAAACTTTGTTTCTATTTAGAGAGAAACATGGCCCACAACGATGAGGCTGGGGTTCGGGCGGCAAGGCATTCTGGGAGCTGTCCCAGGAGATGGAGGAACAACCTCACTTGTATGAGGCCGCCGCCTTCCCCACCGATCCTGAGACCACTGATGGTGCCGCCAAGGATGACCACACTGATGCCACCACTCATGGTGCCGCCGAGGATGCCACCACTGATGATGGCGGCGCCCGCACAGATGGCAGCCAACCGAAGAGGCAACGGAAGGACCGGCGCCCGATCGTGCTCCTCACCCTCAAGGAGGAAGTTACTGAAGTGGACTCCAACGGGAATCCAACGGCGCCCGAACGAATAGTCAAGGGGTACTCGCTTCAGCTCGGGTGCATTGTCCGGAGCACCGTCTCGATCAACACCGAGAACCTGAGGCATCCTGACCGAGGGAATTTGCGCCACCTCCTCTTCACGAAGCTGCACGAACGATACAAGTTCCCCGCTGAATTTGCAAACACAAGCCTCAAAGGGAATAAAGTGAACAACGCTGCCCTCACGAAGATGAGCAAGGCCCTGTCTACTTGGAAAAGCAATGTGAAGAAAATGATCGAGAAAGGTGAGAGTTATCAGAAGATCAAGGAGAAAAATCCTTCGATCACCGAAGATGACTACAATGACTTCAAGATCAATTGCTCGAGCACTGCAAGCTCCCAATCAAGTGAGTGGGGGAAACAAATGCGGGAGCTGAACATAGGGGAACACACACTCGGTCCCGGCGGTTACAGAGTGGCGGAGCCTATATGGGACAAGGAGGAGGCGGACCGTGCCGAGCAAGGCCTACCGCCCCTCTTCAAGAAATACAGCGGTAACAAGCAGACCAGGAACTTTGTCAGGGCCTGGTACAAGAAGGACCCGAAAACAAAGGAGCTTACCACGGATCCGAAGACCAGGCAGCTTGAGCTTGTTCTGGTAAGGAATACACCCCCGCGTAATTAGCTCCATATGGTTGCATTCTAATTAATGAAGCCAAATTTCTAAATGGTTCACATTCCTTCCGCAAGCGACTGAAAGCAGTAGCGCGGGGTCGACTAAGAGCAACCCTTGGGACACCACTCTAAATAGGGTGTTGAATGTAATGAAGAACAAGGATAAGCTCAGTAAGCCGACGTCAGCTGGTCGTGTGGCCGGCAAAGGCTTGTCGACAAAATGGGGGTCATACTATACCGCTGGTGTGCGGAAGGAGAAAAAGACCAGCTCGGAAAGCCAGGCGCGAGAGGTTCAAGAACTCAAGGCACAGGTGGCACGGATTCCGGAGATTGTCCAAGAGCAAGTGGAACAACGACTCGGAGCGACGATCACCGCCCTTGTGCCTACCTTGATCTCGGGGTTGAGTGCGTGGATTGCGGGTGGCCAACAGGGGCCGCCCCCGATTCCTAGCTTCACGGCCAGCAACTCGCATAATGCGATGGCGGGGCCATTGGTGCCTCCGACGGAGGCGGCATTGGTGTCTCCGACGCCGGCACGGGAGCTTAATGCACCCGGGTGTACGCCGGCCGGCATCTCTTCAGCAAGCGGCCCCTCCGTCAACTGCACGCCCGCCGTTGGCGGTGCGTCGACATTAGCCGAGCTCGACGCCATCATCACGGTAACTAATTAAGCCTCTCTCGGCCGAGGACTTCATCTCCTTGCCTTTGACTGGGCATCCCTGATGCCCTACATGTTTTCGCAGGGCGCCGCCGACGTTCCGTGCACTCTCCTCCACTTCGTGAACAACGAGTTGGTCGATGTCGCCAAGGGCAAAATCGTTCAACCGGGCAACCCCTTGTTCCACGGTACCCAGATGCCACCCAACTTGTTTAGGGTTCAACTGGTTCGGGTGCTGCCAGGCTGCGACGACTTGTTACCTCCGATTCGACCCGTTGGGGCCGACGATGAAGACGTGATGACCCTCAGCGCCTGCCTGAGCTGGCCCCTGCTTTGGCCGAAGAGCCAGATTCGTTTGGGGGCGGGGGACACCACCCCAAAGACAACACCGCCAGTCGTGCCGGCGCCAAGTCGGCCCCATGGCAAGACCGCCGTAACGGTGCCGGACATCCCTATGCCACTGGATCCAAACATGCATATGGCACAGGATCAGAACGACGACGACGACGACGATGATACATTTGGCAACGTCGATCAGTACTTTGCCGATCATGGGTACGATGGCGACTTCATGGGGCCTCCGTCTCAAGAACCAAACCCAACAAAAGATGTGTGTGATCTAGATGGTACCGCGGAGAAGCCAGGTTGCAACAGGCGCCGTCTGGCGTTCAGCTCTCAGGAGACGCCTCCAGCTGCCGACTTCACCGAGCCTCAGATAGGCGAGGTGCGAAATATTATCAGCCCCAACACACTCAAGAAGGTGGTCTGTGAGCAGAACTCGGTCCCATTACAGGAGAAGAAGAAGGCACGCAAAAGAAAGACTAAGAAGGGTGCGAGCCAGCGGGCACCGAGTACGATCCGTGCTCAGGACGAGCCACCTTCACCGCAGGATATCTCGAGGAGGGTGCATGTGGCGGGTAGGGCGATGCTACCGACAAATATGCTCAATGCTGCAACCGGTGCTATGCGGAGTCTGCATGACAGTGTTCTTGCTTTGGAGAAGCGGCGTCTCAGAGAGAAGGATGTGGCATACCCGGTTTTCGCGGCCAAGGTGCCAGAGGGCAAGGGCTTTGTGGATATCTCCATCGGGCGTACAATCGTCCTGCGTTTTGATGACATCCACGCTATGTTGAACCTTCATCCGCTGTACTACACCTTCGTTCGGCTATTTTCGCTGAGTATGGAGATGCGGATCATTCGCGACAAGACCCCGGACATCGTGATAGTCGACCCCTTCTACATGCGTGCCAAGATCTTGGGCAGCGTGGGGACCGGCAAGTCGCGAGTTCTTACCTCGAAGGCGTCATTCTGGCAAACCAAGATAAGGATAACTTCCTCATGCCTTACTTTCCCGAGTAAGTCCTCCCCTCAACCGGCCCGTAACATATGAATTCTTACATTTCGATCATTTTTCTTTTAACATTCCGTGTCTTCTGCAGTGACACACGTTGCACGCTCATCCTCCTAAGCCCCAAATATTCCATGGCCACGTATTTCGACCCGGACCGTCAGTCGAACGTAGACTACACAAATGTCAAGAAGGTTCTTGATGATGTTCTCCCCGGCTACGCCAAATCTGGAGGCACCTTCACCAGGCCTATTCGTAAGTACGGCAAGCACGTGTTCTCCCACAATACGACGTTCTGCTGCGTCAAGCAGCCGCCTGGCGGTCAGAAGGGTGCCTACTACGCCATCCATCACATGCGGGCGATCGTACGGGACCATCATCAACTTCTGCTACCGAGTAAACTCAAAGATTGGGCAAAGAGCATGTCGGCAATCCAGGACGCGGACCTCCGACAAGAATTCTTTCGCATCCAGTCGGAGTTTGCGGAAATCATCCATCAAGATGTCCTTCGTACCTCGGGGCAGTTCTACCTCAACAATCAACCGTCCAACAGTGACATCGACACAATGCTACAAATGCAGGCTGACAACGACCGTTATTTCATGACTCCCACGATAGACGGCGGCTTCATCCACGCTCCGGTCCCTTGAGTCGAGTCGAAAGCAGTGATGATGTGTCTAGTTCTGAAACATCGATTGGCTCATGTTGTAATTAAACTTTAATGAACTTGTAGTATGTCTCTTTGGTTTCGAGAGTCGTTCAACTTAGATGTAATCGATGCTATTAATGTCTTGCTTTTCTCTTCCGATCGTTCTGTTGCATACTTATATATTGCTTATGTATTGTCTGTGAATTGGTACTAACGTTTCGTTTGGCTAGTGCATAGCGATGCCGACGTATGTCGTGTACAAGGGTAAGGTTCCCGGAGTCTACGATGACTGGGAGGAGTGTCGGAGACAGGTTCACCGATTCAGCGGTAACAGTTACAAAGGGTACACCACTAGGGCCGAGGCCGAATCTAGATACGCCCGCTATCTAGCGGGAGAGGGGAGGGAGCGTTGGAGGAACCGGATGAAGACGAGTTTCATCATGATGATGCTCATCGTGATGACCGCAGCTCTCTTCTATGTGATGGTAGTTTAGATGATCGATATCGACTTGTAATGTGAAGACAAACTCGCTACTCGCGGTCTCGAGACTTGTAATATAATGTTCTATCTTTGTTCGGTCTTTTCAATTCGGAGACTAATATGATGAATTGTATTCGGAGACTAATATGATGAATTGTATTCAAAGACTAATCTTCTATTGTATTCGATGAATCTGTTGTTGATGTGTGATGTCTATATTTTGTCAAATTATACATTTTGTAACCTGTGCAAAAAACAGAAAATAATAAACAAAAAAAACTTATTCATACTAATGGCGCATCACATGACAGTGCGCCATTAGTATGACAGTGCATACTAATGGCGCATCACTGGGTAGTGCGCCATTAGTATGCCGCGGTTACTAATGGCGCATCCAGTGGTAGTGCGCCATTAGTATGCCAAAGCACCTGGGTATACATGGCCCCTGGGAGGCATACTAATGGCGCACCCTGGCCTATACTAATGGCGCACCCACGGTGCGCCATTAGTATACCACTATTAATGGCGCACCACAGATGCGCCATTAATGGCCATACTAGGTGCACCATTAGTAGGGGTTTTTCTAGTAGTGACAGGTTCACCGTTTCAGCGGTAACAGTTACAAAGGATACACCACTAGGGCGGAGGCCGAATCTAGATATGCCCGCTATCTAGCGGGAGAGAGGAGGGAGCGTTGGAGGAACCAGATGAAGACCAGTTTGATCGTGATGATGCTCATCGTGATGACCACAACTCTCTTTTATGTGATGGTAGTTTAGATGATCGATATCGACTTGTAATGTGAAGACAAACTCGATACTTGTGGTCTTGAGACTTGTAATGTTTTATCTTTATTCAGTCTTTTGAATTCGGAGACTAATATGATGAATTGTATTCGGAGACTAATCTTCTATTGTATTCGATGAATCTGATGTTGCTGTGTGCTGCTGTCTATATTCTGTCCAATAATATATTTTGTAACCTGTGCAAAAATCAGAAAAGCAAAAAAAAAACAAATATTCATACTAATGACGCATCAAGGCAGAGTGCATCATTAGTATGCCAAAGGATACTAATGGCGCATCAAGGCAGAGTGCGTCATTAGTGTGACAAAGCACATGGTTACATATGGCCCCCCGGGAGGCACACTAATGGCGCATGGAGTTACATACTAATGGCGCACTGCCAGGTGCGCCATTAGTATACCAGATACTAATGGCGCATCAGTGGTGCGCCATTAGTAAAAAATTCTAATGGCGTGCTACTAATGGCGCACTGGTAGTGCGCCATTAGTAGGCAAAACTGATGCGCCATTAGTAGGCTTTTTCCTAGTAGTGGCTAGAAGTAAAACGGATATTGGAAATCACGAGTGAAACCTTTGAACCCAAATATTTAGGATTGCCAGTACTAGAAGGTAGAATGCATAAGGGACGGTTTGAAACTACACAGGAAAGGTTGAAGAAGAGACTTGTGGATTGGAGTGAGCAATTTATGTCCATTGAGAACAAGGAGATCTTGATCAAGTCCGTAGCCCAGGCTATTCCCACCTATATTATGAGTGTGTTTCGCTTACCCGCGTCGGTTTGTGATGACCTTACCAAATTAATGAGGCAATATTGGTGGGGTGTACAGAAGGGTAAGAAAAAGATGGCTTGGTTAAGTTAGGACAAGCTGAGATTGCCAAAGTGCAAAGGTGGAATGGGTTTCAGAGACATGCGTGCTTTCAACCAGGCACTACTAGCAAAGCAAGCATGGAGACTTATCGAATCACCGGATAGATTATGTGCACGACTGCTAAAGGCAAAGTATTTCCCTAATGAGAGTCTCATTGATATTGTATTTACAGGAAGCTCTTCAGCGGTGTGGAAGGGCATAGCTCACGGTCTGGAGTTAGTAAAAAAGGTATAATATGGAGAATCGGAGATGGTACACTGGTAAGAACTTGAAGAGACCCTTGGATTCCTCGGCGGTTTGATTTTCGACCTATAACTCCCAAAAGGAACTGTCGGTTTAATAGGATCTCTGATTTTCTGGACATGAACGGAGCTTGGTTGGTCGACCGGCTCGAGAAGCATTTTTGGCCAATGGACGTAGTAGAAATACTGAAAATTCGTACATCTCCAAGAAATAGGCAGGATTTTATCGGTTGGTTTCCAGAGCCGCGTGGAGTTTTTACAGTCAAATCCGCCCATAAACTTGCTACCGAATCACATGATGTGGTTCATGCAGGGGGCGCTAGTAGCACAAGGCCGGAGGGTGATCGACCAATCTGGAGTGTGATTTGGAAAGCGCGGGCACCCTTGAAGATGCGCATCATGGCATGGAGAACGGCGACTGGGACTCTGGCTACTAATTTGGGCAAAGCACATCATCATATTCCCACATGTAGTACGTGCGCGAGTTGTGGTAGAGAGAAGGAGAGCAGTTTCCACGCTCTTATCACATGCAATAATGGAAGGTGTGGGAAGGCCTAAGGAAAATTTGGCCGCTCCCTAATAATCTGTACTAGTCGATTCAGGCAAAGACTGGTTGTTACATCTACTATCAAAGTGCCCTGATAGTACGAGGGATATGGTGATTTTGACCATTTGGCGCATCTGGCAACTGCGGAACGATCTTACACATGGAAAAGATGTACCCCCAGTTGAGGTGACTGTGGATTATTTGCAGAGTTATTACAGGTCCCTCAACTTGGTTCGGAATTATGGCATGGAAGAGATAATCAAAGGGAAGATAGAACAGTATGAGTTTCAACCAATTGTACTGAACAAAGTATCAAAAACGCCTAAACAGTGGCCCCGTCCTCTGGCAGGATGGGTTGCTCTCTTTGTTGATGGCTCATATTCTAGGGATGATGGACGTGCCGCGGCTGGCATGGTGTTGCGTAATGAGGATGGATCAGTGATTTTTGCTGCTTACAGGTACATCTTCAATTGCAATGATGCACTGGAATCAGAGATTCATGCCCTCATGCAAGGAATGGCAATGGCCATTCAGCACTCGGATAAACCAGTGATTGTCCAATCGGATTCCTCATGTGCTCTAGCCACTATTTTGGATGACACTTTATCTAGGTCGGTCTATGGTCATTTAGATGCCGAGATTAAGGCACTTCTAGTTGATAGGGAGTCTGTTCCTCTGAAAATTAGTAAAGATCAAAACAGAGTAGCTCATCTTTTGGCACATTATAATCGTACCGAGTGTTATACTGCGGTATGGTTGAGTTCGAGTCCTCCGTGTTGTGAGGAGCAGCTGGCTCAAGATTGTAACCCTGCTTTTATGGAATAAAACTCTCTTTCACCCCGCAAAAAGAAAAGAGATCAATCCAGGTGCCTGTGTGCTAGCTTGCACGTGCATACAGCTCATGTGGTGATTTGATCTAGTGGTCTAAAAAACAACAAGCAGGAGACGAACAGACTGCCTCCATCAGCCGCTCCCTCGGCAGCGGTCGCTCCAGGTTCTCCTCCCCCTGCGGATCTTGCCACGGAACAACCGCCAGAGCTATTTAGATCAGAAGCCTGCTCGCAACAAAACGAATCTGCAAGCTGGGGGTGACGAGGGCCGGCCGCGTTACCGGGTGGAGATGAGGGAGCCGAAGAAGCCAGTGAGGAAGAAGAGGAACCACGAGAGGAGCAGCCGGCTCCTCGGCGCACGTGGCCGGCGCGTCGAGCCGCTCCAGCACGGCCCTGGCGGCGCCATACACCACTCCCCGCCACCGCCACCATCGTGCTCCTCGTCCTCCCTCCGCTGCTGCTCGACGCTCGTCGGCGTCGCCCAAGGCCTGCTGCTGCTGCTCCCCGCCACCGTCCGCCGTCGTGCTCCTCGTCCTCCCTCCGCTGCTGCTCGTCGCTGTTGCGGCGGATCTGGCCGCCGACGGCGCGGTTCGAGGCGGTGGGTGGTGGGGCGGGTGTGTGACGGGAGAGGAGGGACGGGGGTGACGCCAGGAGAGGGCGAGGGAACGGGCGGCGGCAGCGGCGTAGAAAGGCGTCAAGCGGAGGAGGAGGGCGCGGTGGCGTCAAGCGGCTGCCGGGCGCGGCGGCTAGGGTTTCGTGGGAGGGGAGGGAAATAAAGGAGAGTGGGCGGGAGGGGGAGGGAACGACCCGATGCTCGCTCTCCATGGTCTCTCCCGGATCGCTATTAGGGACTCTTTCAACCGCGTGAAGTGACGAAAATGTCCTCGGTGGGCTCTGGGAATTACAGGCGGTGACATCCCAGTTCTAATACTATTCATTGCAATAGTGTTTCAATCTAATCCAACGGATGAGGTGATTTCTGAGGAAGATCCAACGACCCAGATCTCATCAACCCACCCGACCCGACGGCCAGGGATCCAAACGGCTGAGGAGCCGGGAGGATGACTGTCATCCTTATTTCTCAATGTGCGCCTAATGCAACACCGGGTCGAAAATGGTTGTCTCATGCAACTAGGAGTCGAAAATGGTTGTCTCATGCAACTAAGAGCATGCAGGCAACCAAACTATGTGCATCTAGGGGGTTTTTTGGCCTGCATCCCCTCAAACTGGCTCAATAGAGCCAGGCTGGATTGGCAATATAACCAAACACACCCCTAATGTTTACCCACACACAGCCCGTGTGGGCTGCCTCCTGATTATGCCACACAGGGCGTGTGGGCAGATCTCTAATTTGCCACACGTGTGAACATTATGAGGATCCTTTTTTAATTCCAAAATACGCCCAAGTGTTGGTGACAAACAAAACAAAAACAGATAGAACTTTTGTTCGTTTGGGTTGCCCGGTTGAAGTTGCCCTTAGCAAAAAGATCTTTTAGCATTCTTCGATCTTTGATTTTATTTCTCATCTTCGAGTAAACGACTGGTCGATTATTTGAGGAATAAAGTCTAACTGTCAAAAAGAAGATACAAAAGTAAAACCTCTATGCTAAACTGTCAATTTAGAGGACACTAGCAATGGTTTACGGCCACAAAGATTTAAGGAGGCATGGGTATTTGGGGGAAGTTTCGTCGCTGATCCATAAAATCATAACACAGATGAGCATGTTTTCTTCACAACGCCCTGGGGATTGGGAGCACACACCACAACATCATGTTGTCTTGTCTATCCAGGACTCGTTGAAGCAAAAAATCCTTATTAAACCTTGCACCTGGCTGTATTGACCGTACGATTTTTCTTGCTACTAGCAACAACAGCGCGCACGCGTATGCTGCACTTTGCTGTTAGTTCATTGGAGCATAGACAACACAGGTTCTGCTAGGAGTGTACACTGAGAACGAATGGGGCCTGTTGTCATGTTGGCAGTCCTGCAAGTTACAAGTGAAGCATATTGTTACTTCAGGCCAGGAATGAGATTACACAAGTATAGTAGAAGCAACCACACGTTCGAGCAAAAAGGCTTACAGAAGTGAAGTGCTCTGCAGTGTGATGGATCCTACCAAATCCACCAAAGAGTCCAGCGTCTGAGTCTAAGACCACCTGGTAGAAAGAATATATTTTCAGCACCCAACACAAGAAGGTAATAATAACTAATTCGAGGAATTTTGAGTAAATTCCAAAACATGAATAGGCTGAACAATACATTCGGAAAAAAATGCGCTCTCGACCCCCACGTCGCTCCGCTTGGGCGACTCACGGGAAAAATCTAGCACCGCTGCCAGGCTCCCCTGCCGGCACCTCCTCTCCCCAGCCGCTGCCGCTGAGATCTCCATGGTGGCGGCGGCCCCTGCCTCCGAACGTGGCACCGGGAGGACTCACGGTGGACGTGCGGTGTTGCTGCGTAGCTGTGGTCGGCCAGGCGGCGGCTGTCGTCGCGCACGCTGGTGTGGGCTGCGCGCTTGCAAGGTGCTGGAGGCGCCGAGGTCGTCGCAGGCCTAGCTGGGTGCTTGGTCGCGGCGCATGCAGGACGGCCCCCCTCATCGGCGGATCTGGCTAGGTGTCGTTCTGGGTAGCGTGCTGGCTCGCACGACTTCGGTTCAGGGAGGCGGCAGCTTCGGCTGTCGGGCGGCGTGTGGTGTGCTCCTGGTGGTGCCGAATCCAGCGTCGTGGGTGTCGGGCTGCAGCGGATTTGGCCAGGGCATGGCAGGTCCGGAGCTCCCCTGATCTGGCATGAACGTGGTCTGCAGGTGCAGGCGCAATGAGGCTCGGGCGGCGCCCCAGGCTGTGTATGTTGGCGCGGTGGTGCCTGCCATTGCATGAGGAGCTATGGTGGGTGCTACATGCCGAGGTGGCTTGGATGATGGCGGATGCGGGAGTGCTGGAGCCTCGGGCGAAACCCAGCTGCACTTTGGTTGGTGTCGACGACGATGGCGCATGTGGGCGTCGCCCCCCTCTCTGGAGGCATCGTCGTGGATGCTTCGGCTCATCTCTTGCCTTCACCGTTGTTGGTTCCTCCGGACGAAAGTCTGAGCTCCTCGAGTGGGAGATGGTGGCATCCTCGTCACTTCCTCCTTGGAGGCATCGCCTTAGGAGGCCATGGCCTAGCCAGACAAGCCTGCACTGCGTGATGTTGCCATGCCGGTGTGCGTAGCGGACGACGTGGTCGAACCATCGGCCGGTGTGGTGCGCACTAGATCCCGACGTCATGGAAGGGTGTCAGGCATTGGTCACTTGGGCCGTTGGCCAGGCTAGTGCGTGGCATCGAGCCGGTCTGGAGGTCAGAGCGGCGGCTTCGGAGATGGTTGCAGGGTGTCAGCTCCAGTTGCTTGGATTCTAGAGCCCACAGCTCGCCTGGTGCGTGTGTGTTTGTTCTTTCTTTTGTAAGTCGGAGCGGCGACTTAGAACCATCATGGTGTTGTGGGGTGTTATCTCTGGTTGCTTGAGTGACTGAGTCGTCGACTCGTCTAGTGCACGGTCTCGGGGCTGTCGTGGATGTCGAAGCGGCGGCTTCAGATCTGGTTGTAGGGTGTCGGCTTCGGTTGCTCAGGTGGCGGAGCCGGCGGCTCGTCAGGTGCACAGCCTCAGGGCCAGTGTGTGCGTTGATGATGTATCAGTTTTCAACCAGTTTTCCTTATTAACGGGCCAATTCTTATTCTTCTTAATGAAAAGGCAGAGCTCCTACCAGTTGCTTGAAAGAAAAACAGGCTGAACAATGGGAGGATCAAAAGATTAGGCATATAGAACTACCCAGCATAGATGGTCAATTGTTGCTTTTTTAAGGTAAAGAACTTTATTCATCATATAGTAGTCAAGTCATTTTTACAAGTAAAGATGAAATAAAACTATTTGTTAAGCTTCATGCACTAGCCAATGTAACCAAAAGTCCGAACTGATGGAAAGGGCTAGGCAATCCACATATACACTTCAACACCCCCTCTCACGTGTGAGGCGAGAAGTCAACACGTGAATTAGACTCAGAGGGGGGCAGCAGCAATTTTTGAATAAATTTCGAAAGCCAGGGCTTGAACTCAAGACCTTAGGCCATGATACCATGTTAAGCTTCATGCACTAGCCAACACAACCAAAAATCTGAACTGATGGAAAGTGCTAGGCAATCCACATATACACTTCAATACTATCCAGCATAGGCGGTCAATTGTTAACTAAGATTGTGATTAAACTTGAAAGATTTGTGGGAGAGAAATTAATTCCAACAGGTATAAAGCATTTGGATTTTGCTGACTATGTTTGCTCGTACTACAAAACCAACCCGAAAAAGGTTTTTTCTAAAAATAAGATGGAAACAGAACCTAGTCAGCGTATTCAAGGATGAGCATGAGATAATGTGTATAGTACAAGTGTGCAGCAAAGAGAACTAACAATCTTAACATGGGGAATGGCAATAGCTGAATACCTTGTACTTCCCAGGCTTTAAACAGCCGACCCGGTAGTCGAAATAGCTATTACTCCAGTGGAAGTTGAACACAAATACCAAGTCCCCTTTTTCAAACACGATCACCTTATCTTCCTCGTGTTTCCGAGATACGTACTGGTGGTCTGATGTCATAAACTGCAATTACATGGCCTGTTTCATCAGCGAATATTCATAGGTGCCACATAATGAACTTACTAATATCTGCCTACATTAACAGATATAATTTTAAGGCAAGAAAGCAGTAGTAGAGGTACTGTAAATCCACTACCCCAATTTCAAATCCGAGTTTAGCACCCACAAAGTGAAGACAAATCAAATGTTTTCAAAGGAGGAGAAAATGCGCAGCTTTCTCCTGAAGAGGTTAATGCTTTCATTGTTGAAGTATGGAGATAATATAAAGGAAAACATCGACGACTGGCCCTTAATAAGGAAACAAAGGAAGATTATAATATTATCCCACTGCCTTCTGTACTAATTTAATTCTTCTATCCAGCATATATCAAGGGTAACTGGTTCTGTTAAGGTTATCTTTTAAAAGAAAGGTCGTTTACTCTTCCTTATTTCAATAATGTAGCCAAAAGAATACAAGCATCAGGCCCAAAAGGGGGGAGGACACCTTAGAAACACCGGTATGGTTTTGCTATTTTTTAAGCTAAATAATTAAAATGGACAACATATTAAAATGATTAATACAAAACGAGTACATGAATACAAAATGCTGCATTTTTCTTATGTCAGATTTAGTGGATGTCCCTTGTATCATCATACCAAACTTCCTCCTAATGTGACAGTTAAATGAATATGAATAGAATGATATGACAGAAAAAAATAAAAGACCAACTCCTAATGTGATGTTTTTAGTGGGAAAAAAACGCTAAGTGATGGCGATTCAACCTCACAGGAAAAGAAATAATGTAAATATTACATACACCATATTTTTCCTCAAGATGCTGCATTGCCTGATCAAACTGCTGCATACCATGATACCTAAGAAATTCTGCATCACCCTGACAAGTAAAACAATGGAGATTTTGTTATCGATGACTCAGTCAAAACTCAAAAGTATGGCTAAGCTTCAACATGTTACTTCTTCAATCACTGCATCGAGATGTGTAAAGCTTTTGTGTTCTCTCAAAAAAATAATAGTGATAGTCCTACCCAAATGCTAATGAGAATAAGAGCAGAGAACCAAGATGAACATCATATATGGTACCTTGTTGAATAAAGCACTAGAGAAGAGGTAAAAGAAGCTCTAAATTGACTCTTTCTTTTAACCGAAACTAAATTGACACAATGGAGGTAGAAAAATTACTGTTGTTAGCAACACTCAAAAGAAAATTTACCAGGTCAAATCTTCGACGGCATTTGTCGTAACTGTTGTTGTTTCCTGGGATGAACTTACCACTTGGAAGTACTTGTGGGCCTCTTGGAAAGTCTATCCATTCTACAAAATAGAAGTTTGAATAAAAACCTTACAATTAATGCCTTCCTCAGACGTTAGAACTACCATGTCAAGATTCAAATGAAATGTTTAGTCAAGATTCAAACAAAATGCAACAAAATATTTAATCTCACCAGGATGCCCGAACTCATTTCCCATAAAGTTAAGATAACCCTCTCCGCCTAAACCCATTGTGATAAGTCTAATCATTTTATGCAGTGCTATTCCACGATCAATATTAGGCGTCGAAGGTCCGTTCAGAGCCATGAAATCATACATATCCTGCATCAGTAAAACATGAGGTCTCCTGTCATTCTTTAGTCAAAATTTATGATGGTGTACTTCCACATGTACTTTCCTATGAACAATTAAATCAGATACATCAATGAAGTCTTCAAACAAGGAAATCAGAGTTGTCACCGGCTTAGTTATGAATACATTCTATCAGAAAAAAATACTGGTGTCAATCATTGTCAAGTGCAAAAGATTTTAGGAAATATGGGATAAAGTGATTGCAGATGCATCATGTCTCCCTAAACCAATAATCTAGCTCAGCCACCTCTCTCCCCCCTACCACCGCCGCATCCCTCTTTCCTTCCTGACATCATGTCTCCCTCGGTTCCAAGCGCGACAGGAGATTCAGCCCATGCTGGAGGTGTTGGCGGGCTGGCGGCCACGAGGGAAGATGTTCCCCAGTGTGGCGATGCAACATTCTCATCGATTTTTCTGGCATGTGTGAAGGCCAGCGGTGCCCATGCGGCGTTGTCCCTTGACGGCCGCATGCATATCGGGGCTGGCCCTTCTCCGGCACGCATGCGAGGGGGGTGGAGTTTGCTGTCAGTGAGACGCAAGGGGTTGGAGAGTTTTCCAAAAGGCATGCTTTGTGCGCGATGGCTGATTTGGACGACCGTGCACCCGTGGTCAGCCGGAGGCGGAGGTTGGCGTGTGGCCTAACATGGTAGCCAGAACGGTCTAAAACATTAAAGTGGCGCGGATCCTAGGGCATCGCTAGTAGCAGAGAATTAGTTGTCAACAAATATTAACATCTAAGATTTTATGATGTGGCATATTCTGGGAAGAGAAAGCAATGTTGTAAATGGATGAATCAATAACCTTAGTGGTGCGGTGCACCCTAGGGTCATCACCATGGTCTTGGCTCCATCGCCAAGGGACACGCACAAGACATATACAAAAGTGAATTCTATCCTTTATGTGTGTCTACTTGATTCTCACGGTCGGTGTACTACTTGACCCTCCTTACTCATGCGTGCATAGGTTTGAGCCGAGCTTCACGCGAGTTAAGGAGGGAGAAGCACAAGGCTACACCTACACCATCTGCGAAGGAAGCGTGGAAGCGGAGCCGAAAGCGCACAACGAAGGATATGAGCTGCTGGAATACAGAAGTCGAATTGTCCGGACTATAGCCGGATAAAAACCTCCTCTGGATCACCGTTCGACCCTTTGTCTGGCTACCACGAGCGAGGCAACAGAAGGTAAATTGCCGAAGCCAGACTTTCCGCCTTGGAACCCAGACTGTCTGGCTCCTAGAGCAAGCCCTTCGAGCGGCGCATGCGGAAGCTCTTATCCGGATGAGCTACAACGGGTCGGACTGTTCGGCCACCAACCCAGACTGTCCAGCCTATGTCTACGTCCAAATCAGGCCAAGTGCCCATGTATCCCTCTCCTACCTACCCTCTTCGTCCCTAACTATATAAATCGTAACATGGACTCATATTAGGGTTAGCAAAGCAGTGTTAGAACTTGGGAGAGCTTTGCTCCTTGTATCTCCTCCTAGAGGAACAAGGCCTCCCAAGGGAGAAGGATTCTCCATAAGATCTTCACAACCTCCACCCTCCTAGGGTTTGGAGAAGAACATCCAGGGTAAGAACATCTCTCTTAGAATTTGGGAAGAACTCTATCCTTTTTACCCTTTCCTTTGTTGTGTGTGGATCTATATGTGTATCTTACCTTGGATGCTTTGGGAGGGCATGCGTGATGTGAACCTTGTTTGAGTGTTTCCACTTGAGATCCATGTGTTCTTGTGATTTTCCGCTTTGCCACCTCAAAATTATGAAGATTGGGACAAATCATAGGGCTTGCCCTACATCATTTCGTATCAGGACTCGTGAGCTTGGTTGCCACGATTTAGAGCCCCTCCTCCTCATCCTTCTACCCTAATTTTGTTTTGTTCTTACCTAATTTGAAAATCCCCACCAAAAATAGCTCCACCCAATTTTCTTACAATTTGTGGTTCTTGTGAGATTTGTTGCTTTTGGTCCATGGATTTGATGTGTCACTCGTAGATCTAGCCTCCCTTTATGTTGCTTTAGCTAGTTTCTTCCATTTCCACCCAAAATAAATTCTCACTCCCAATTTCAAGATCCAATTTCCCCCGAAGAACAGCAGGAGTTGACCTACCCGAACTATCGGCTTCCAACCCGGACTGTCCAGCAAACCCCCGTCCGGCCACCAACTCGGACCGTCCGACCTCTCTTGAATCTGCTGAAATTTGTTCCTCTTTCGCCCCTATTTGATTTGTGGTTGTTCTTCCACTTTGGTTCTCATAACGACAACAACAACTCCATCCTTTGACACCACAACTGAAAGCAAGGCCAGTTGCCTCCGACCTCGACAAAGGTATTGTGTTGACGAATGTATCGGAAAGAGGTTACTTTGGTATTGTTCTCTCTTAATATTCCATAGTGTGAGATCACTTGATCCTTCACCAACATCGGAAAGAGGTAACTTTGGTATTGTTGTTTCCCTTATCCACTCACACTTTGCTTGAGTGTCAATATGAATAGGGAAGGCACATCACCTACGGTCTACGCCTACACCGAAAACTTTGATGCCGAGATGGACCGTTGGGACGCCAAGATTGACGCACAACTCTCTTTCAAAACATGCTCAACCACCGCGAGTCTTCAAGATCACACCGGCATCGACACCTCAAAGTACAAGAGCAACATCAAGCTACAACCTTCTTCGCAACGATGGATTCCAAGGCCGCACCCTTGACCATGAACATCATCAACAAGAAGAGCGCTTCCACACTCCAAACGCATCATGAAGAGGAACAGCCAAGACATCAAGAAAACGATGCATAATGCCTACAAGAAACATTCCCTTGAAGAATCTACACCAACAATAGACACAATGCTACATCAAGCAACGTTTCTCTTCCTCGAGTTACAAATAAGTGATACTCCTTCAAGCACCAACGCTCCAGCGACTACATCACGTCGACCACCAACAACAAGCAAGTGTGACCGCTCCATCTTCGGAGGCACCTCAAGTGAGATGGTTGAGCAAGGGATATTCCCTTCAGTCATGGAGGCGGATGATGATGATGAGCCACACCATATGGCCTTCATCCTTGGCGACGGTGATGAGATGGTTGAGCATGGGACTTACCCTTCAAACATGGCGGCGTATGGTAATGAGTTAAGAGACACTTTTGCCCATATTGAACATGAGTGAATTCACCAAGGCAAGCACAAGAGTACACCTACACCATCTGCGAAGGAAGCGTGGAAGCGGAGGCGGAAGTGCACGACAAAGGAGATGGGCTACTGGAATCCAACAACCAGACAAAAACCTCCTCTAGAACACCGTCCGATCCTTAGTCCGGCTACCACACGCTAGGCAACAAAAGCCAAATTGGTGAAGCCGACTGTCTAACTTTGAGCCTAGACTATCGACTCCTGGAGTGAGCCCTTCGACTGGCGCCTGCGGAAGCCCTGATCCGAACGAGCTACAACGGCCAGACTGTCAGGCTTGCAACCCAGACTGCCCGTCCCATGCCTGCGCAGAAATTAGGTGGCCATGTATCCCTCTACTACCTACCAGCTTCGTCCCTATGTTATATAAATTGTACCATGGACTCAAATTAGGGTTAGCAAAGCATTAAACTAGAGAGGACATGTGTGATGAGAACATTGTTTGAGCGTTTCCTCTTTAGGTCTATGTGTTCTTTGTGATTTTCCCCTTTGCACCTACAAATTATGAAGATTGGGAGGGCTTACGCTACATCACTTAGCGATACCTAGGAGCAATCCTATATATTCTCTCATCTCCTATTCGACAAGCTAAATACACTCCATTGGAGTATTTGTAGGATAGCTTGAGATTACTATATTTTGTAACAAACTAACATACCACACGTTATTGGAGATGCTCTTAGTTCCTGTCCGGCGTCATCTTGCGACATCTACAGATGGATGTACCTGGCATCATTTGTCATGCTTTGCCCAGGGCTGCTGATGTGTGCTCTAGAGGTGTTGTCGACTTGTCGCAGATCCAGGCATCTCACTGCAAGTATAGGTTTCCAAATACATAGGCTCCTAAACCATGTTCCAGCTCGTTGCAGTCAATCTATGTTGGTCCTGATGTGCAGTGCATGGTAGTCCTTGTTGGTGGGATGGCATGGCAATCAGGCTGTCGAGCTAGTGTGATTGCAGGTGGTGATACGATTTTGTGAAGGAGCCTTTGTGGGGCTGCAACCATGGCATGAGTGGTGGTCATGCGGCTTCAAATGAAAACCATCCCCAACAGTGTAGATGCTGGGAGAATATATAGTGCTCCCAACACTTAGGCGCTCTCGTTCCCCATATCTAGAGAATCATTTTTAAAAGTTTCATACGATTCTAGAAAAAGAAGTTGTGAAAGTTCATAAGATGTGTCTACGGCCTCTAAAAAATTAAAATCAAAATACTTGGAGGAACAAAAAGATAAATCATCATGAATAGAATCAAAAAACAAAAATGGCAATGTTCACATCTAGATTTGTCTTTTGTGTTGTCCTATAGGTATTCTGAGTTTGGATTTGTACTTTTTAGGGGTTGCAAACACATGTTTTATGAAGATTCACCAAAAACATAATTTTTTGAAACGTTTAAAATTGTTTTTTTAGACATGGGAACACCCAAGTGTTAGGAGCACTTGATATTCCCACTGTCAATGCCGACGATAGTGACGCCTTCCTAACACCGTTTCCACCTTGGGGACATTTTCAAGGAATACCAATACCCCCATCCCTTGTTGTCTAATCCTTAAGAGTGAAAACCCAAATCAGGTTTGCCGATTCGGACCTAGATCGGACAAGGTAGCCCCGTTGATGTTGATACCTTTCTAATGGCTTTGTTCTTCGAGGTTTTCCTTCGATTGGTATGAACACAAGCCTTGGCTTTTTCAGCGGTTCTTACTTGCATCAGCCATGTGCCAATCCCGTGATGTGGCATCTTGGGGGCACGATCGACTACGGTTGCGTACGTAAGTTTCAACATGTAGAGGATATGGCAATGTGTGATGGTTCACTATTCAGGCGGCCATGGCGGTTGGCAGTTCCGAGGTGAGACCGGCGGTCTAGGGGGCATCGATTCTATCCAAAGCAGGGGCAACCCAATGTGTTTGTGTGGTTGTCATTTAGGCTAAAAGTAGTTCGGTAACGTGTCTGACAACCATTTGATTGTGGACTTCTCTTGAGTGGTCGGTTGTCGCCTATTCTTAGGCTTGTAAATACTTTCACTCTATCAATGCATAGGCACAAGCTTTGCATACTTTCATGAGAAAAAAATTCTAGCTTGCATTTTTGTGGTGGAGGAAAATCATAGATGTAAGGAAATTGACGAAACAACATAAATGTTAGTATTTAAAGTCTGGAGAAATAATGTGTGGTTACCTTGTCCATCAACCAGAATGCAAGTGTCTTGTCTCCAACAAGTGCTTGATCGTGACTTTCAGCATAAGTAACACACTTTTCCAACCACCTTCTGTTTGTTAGTGTGTGCACAATGTTACCCATCTCCCAAGCTTCATCGTTTCCTCTGTTTAGAATAAAAGGTTGCAATTCATGTTTCAGATACAAGATGCTCCACATCAATAACCAGAACACGAAACCAAACTTTTATAGAAACTTGAAACAACTGAGACAATAGAAATGATGAGAGATGCAAGTGAGGATATAGCATATTAAAAAAAGTGTAATATCATTATAAGAATTCCTTAAAGTTGGTATATGTATCCTACTTTTGTTGTTATACTGTATAAACTACGAAATCACAACTACTAATCACATTGTGGCCAAATCAAATACACTAATAACGATACATGTTTTTGGGCATTCATGTGGAAGTCCATATGTGCAATAGTGTTACGCAAAGGAACATTTTAATTGCATTAATATACACTGACAATCAAATCTTCTGTCCAGTAAAATATTAACATATGCATACCAATTTTGAAACACTTACTTGAGAAGTTCAATCCATTTGTCGGCAACAGCCATATGTAAGCGATAGTCAAAACCAACCCCACCAACTTGAACAGGAAGGGCAAATGTAGGCATTCCACTAACCTGAGAATTCAAATGAAAAACCAACACCTCAGTTGAACAATTAAGTTATTATTGTTGAACGTTAGATGGGCCTTAGGCCATATTATATAATTAATAATTCCTGCATAATCTCAAAGACCCATTAGTGGTTTCATGAAATGGTTGGAAATTTAGTCCGACCCTAGGAGTGGAGGAGAGTTTGGACCAATATATAAGAAACTCTCTTCCATGACCCATTGGAGCATGAGAAGAGGAGTGGTACATGTGCGCACCTTCTCTGCGGCACGCAACAGAACCATGCACCAGGTGGAGATCAATAAGGTTATTGGGGAGCGTGTCACCGTGACGGCTCCCTTCTGTCCTTTTGCATCCACTACTTCGACTACTTTGTTGACTTCCCCAACCAAACCCATGGGTGGGAACAATGGTTCCTTGAAGAAGGCCACCAATGCCAATGCTGCTGTTGCCACGGCCCTAACCCCTTAATTTTGCTACTGGAGGGTATGATCCATTCATCCCACTTCTGCTTGGTTCATGAGTTTCCAGTACTCACTATGTTAAGAGATATGCATGTTTTACACGCACTCACATGTTTAGATTACAATTAGGATTTAATCTTTCCAGCACTATCATCATGCTTTCGTATTAAATAAATAAATTGAAAAATTGCTGATATATCCAACAATTTGTTCCTTATTTCTGGAAAGTTCTGTTTGTTTATAGAAGTTGTTGATTTTCATCTGACTTTCATGGAAAGTTAGGAGTCTCACTCAAGAAAAAGAAAAGTTGCCACTACATGAAATGGATAGAAAATAGTTTTCCATGGCAGAAACATTTTTTTTCTAGTAACTGACAGTAGCTCTGCCTTTTCATACACAAGAATAGAATTGACCGGTTAACAAGGAAAACTAGCTCAAAACTGATACAGTTGTGAGCCTGTGACACACACACACCAGTTCCAAGGCTGCGCCCCAAATGAGCCGGCGACTCAGTCGCTCTAACGACCAGAGTCAATACCATACAACACGACTTCGAGCCGCCGCCCTGGCGTACAAACCTCAACAACACACAAACAAACACACACACACAGAGACACATATCGGCCCCGAGGCCGCGTACCAGACGAATCGACGACTCCGTAACCCAAGTGACCAAAATATATACCCTATAACATAAAGGCATTCTCCACACACCAGACCCAAGGCTGTGTACCCACTGAACCGACGGCTCAGCCACCCAAGCGACCAGACTCGGCACCATGCAACACAAATGCACTCTCCGGAGCTGCTGCTCTGGCTTCACACCAGCCCCGAGGCCGTGCTCCTGCCTAGCTGATGACGAACCTTCAGGACCACACCAACCACTGACGCCTAACAGAAGTCTGGACCTTCAAGACTACACCCCCAAGGAGGGAGCGACAGTTACGCCGCCACCGCCCACTCCGGCCAAAGCCAAAGCTTGTGTTTTCACCCAGAGAGCTTGAGATCTAAATGCCCATGGAGGTGAAGGGGCTCCACAACAACGCCTCCAACAAGGGCAACGACGTCCTACCACACCAGCGGCGGCGGCATTGACCAAGGTCGGTGCTAGGTACTTACCTGAAGTTCACCATGTCTTAAGACATTGCATCAAGTCTGTCCATCCGCCGAAACCCTAGCCGTGTGCACCAGGCACTTCGCTACCGCCAACAACCACCACCACCATGGCACCACAATCAGCTGAGACCCCCACGGCACCACCCGCTGCGACGAATCACCGAAGCTGCCGGAGAAGCGCCCACTTCAACGACCCGAGGACGCTGCTCCGGCATCCTCACGCACCACCGGTCCGGGCAAGCAGCAGCCACACCCGAACCTCAGCTCACGGACCCGCAACAGCCACCGTCCCGTACGAAGCCACTCGAGGCCAGATCTGGCCGGACCTGGCAGCCCACACGCCCTCCGAGCCTGAGCCACACAACCGCACAATCGCTGCACCTCCGGACGCCAGACACGCGGCCACCGCAGACTCGGGCCACTGCCGATGCCCAAGCTGCCACAAACCGCTGCAGCACAGTTCTGGGCAGGGGAGGCCAAATCGCCGCTGCCAGATGCCAGCCCAGGCCGCCACCCACCGCCGCGACGCCGCGCGGTCTTTGGCATCCGGCGGCGGTGAGGGGAGAGAAGGGTGGATGCTCCCTGTGGCGGCGGGGGTGAGGGCTCCGCCCGTGTCGCCCTGACCCTGAGAGGAGCGACGCGGGGGGTGCGTTCTTTCCTCTGTCTCCACGTCAGGAACTTGACATGCAACTATCTAATGCAATGCCACGTCAGGAACTTGATTCCCATGGCTGTCAGCTCGATATAGCTGCAAAGTAATGGCACAATGTGCACTGCTTTTCAAAATCTAAAGCAACTTCTGTATGCAACTCCTGTAAGAATGGACAGAAATAGAATAGCCTAAACTACAAAAAGGATCACCGCAAATAGTTCTAACAAATTCATATATTTTTTTTGAACCGGAGGCAAAGATTGCCTTATCTATTAATTAAACAGAAGAGAATTGCCCAGTTAATTACGGAAAACCGGGCGAAAACCGAAACAACAAGGGCCAAGCCCACACCCAGAGACTGAAACACACAGGGCAAAGCCCACCCTAATCGACGACATGTGGACCTACGGCCAAACAACGCAGCTCCGACTCTGACGGAGAACTCAGAAGAACAAAACCAGGCACGGCTGGCGCCACGGAAGATCACCGAACGGACCACCTGCAGCCAGTCATCGTACACCACAGGGCCCTGCCACCGCAGCTTCGACTCCACAGCAACAAACAAACCGAGGCAATACCGTGAACACGCCGAAGAAGAGCCGACTACCGCAACCATTGTCGCGTTGTCGACATCGCTCCCACCATCATCGTTGCCACAGAAGTTTGGTCGCCACAGTGATTCTCTCGGGGCCGCCGCCCCGACATCCACCGCTCCGTCGCGCCCAGCGCAATCAACCGGCACCGCCTTCCGGGGCCGCCGCCCCGACATACCACCGTTCCCCCAGAGCAGCAACGCCGCACAACCCAGCTGCCCGCAGCCCACGCTGCACAGGGCGACCGCTCGCAGACCACGAACGTCGCACCGCATCCGGGGCCGCCGCCCCGACGTAAAGTCAGATCGCCCCCTCTGGAGCGCATCGACCAAGCCGACACCCCTACCACCCAAGCGGAACAAGGATGCCACCCAACCAATGCCGAGATAGAGCCCCGCCACATAGAGCTGCCACTCACATTGTTTCCGAGATCGCCATCTCGGCGCACAATCAGAAACTACCCGGAGCCGCCGCTCCGACGTCCACTGTCCCCGACGACGAATAGATACGTGCAAACTGCAGTATGTTGACTCTCCAAGGCAATGTCTCAAAGAAGGAAACGACGTAGCCGCCGTCATCGCCCGCTTCGACCATCCGAAGCTAGGGATTTCTCCCGGAGAGTCGTGCAATGGAGCTCCACGGCAACGCCTTCGAGAAGGGGAACGGCGCCATGGCGCCGCCGTTGCCGGTACCGACCCAAAGTCAGTGCTGGACTTTCGCCCGAAGCTCCTCCACACCTCCGAATCCAAGCAGATCCGAAGCACTGCACAGCACACAATCTCCATTGTCGACGTCCACCGGCTCCACCTCGTGGAGCAGCTGCCGCCGCACCTCTCAACCGCGCTGGAAGCCAACGCATCCACCGCTGCACCGCCCAAGGCCCGCTCCCACCAGCCACCACCGGCGCGCAACCGCCCGACCATCACCCAAGCCGCAGCCCGCCCCGCAAGGAGGCCCGCTAGCGAGCTCGTCCCGGGGCCGTCGCCCCGGCCTCCTCTTGCAGCCCCGGCGCGCGAGACCACCGCCGCGCCGCCCCACTCCTCGCACCGCCGGAGCCTCGGCAGCTCGCGCCGGAGCCGCGCCCGCGCGCCCGCCCTAACCCGCCGCGCCTTCGCGCCAGATGCGCCCCTGCGCGTCGCAGAAAGAAGCCCCGCCGCCACCCTCCCTGGATCCAGACCGGGCTTCGCCGGCGGCCTCCTCAGGCGGCGGCGAGGTGAGGGGGTGGAGGGGGGGGGGGGCGGTTGCGGCGCCGGAGGGGATCCCCCCGTGTCGCCAGACAGAGGCGACGCGGGGGTTGCCTATTTTCTTCGTGTAATCGCCGCAGCCCCTTTTTAGAAGAAGCTGGTGATAAGAAATTCATATTGAAAGATGACTAGAGAAACACTTACATCTTCACCGATAGTTACGGCTTCAGGATAAAGCCCATGAATTAGATCATTCACCAGCATCAAGTAAACGACTGCATCTACATCAGTGGCAAAACCAAAATATTCATGGTAGCTCCCTGTAAAGGTTACCTAAAATGGAGTGCGGCAAGTCAGAAGAAAAAAAAAAGTAAATTAGGCTTCAAGCTCAGATAAAATTGATACTATAACATAAAAGGAAATATTAACTTATTAACTAGGGTAATCTTATCAAAGTTGCCTGGGTAGTCAAGACAGAACAAGGACAATCAAGCAATGAATTACTTGTAATCCATGGTGGGTATACATCATGGAGGTCGCGCCATCGAAACGGAAACCATCAAACTTATACTCCTCTAGCCACCATCTTGCATTGGAAAGTAGAAACCTTATAACCTGTATAAAGATAACAATGCTGGAATATCAGTTGAAAGATTAATTAATGGATAAATACATAACAGATGGCAATAGAAGTTCTACAGTCTCATACTTCCTTATTCCCGTAGTTGAACACACGGGAATCCCACATCCAATGATGGCCCCGTGAACCGCCATGAAAGTAATGTGTATCCGTGCCATCAAAACCATTCAACCCGTCCAAGGTATTATTTGACGCGTGACTGTGAGAAACGGAAAAACAAAAGTAAAGCAACGCAAGAAAGGGTGGAGTAAATCAACCAGGATTACCAATGGGTTAAGGGTGATCTCAACCCAAATGTAAAGCAATAGAACTAAAAGGGGCTTTGAACCAAGACATAAAATAGATTAAAAGTTAGAACCATAGTTTTAAGTAGCGAGTTATGCCTCTTAGTGACGGACCTCTTCTAAACGCTATAGTGCGCTATGTAAAATGTTTGATCATGTATTTGGACTAATTAAGGTCCCTTGGCACGGGATCTTCTAAACGCTATAGCGCGCTATTTAGAATCATGGTTAGAACCTATCTGATTTGCGTATACATGAACACAAGAGTTCAGTCCAAAACTGGCATCTGCACTCTGTAGGTGCAGGAACAAGGAGGGTGTCCAACTCATTTAGAGATAAGTTATATTCTTAGTGTGCTTGAATGTCAAGTTAGCTAGTGTCAAGGAGAAGTGGTTTCACCGTGTTTGCCCGTGTGCGCGTGGACTGGAGGATCCATGCATGGGTGACCAACTTCCCTATATGCACTACCCCTGATTTCCTCAAAGGGAACCGTGCATCTACCAACTCAGAGGAGTTTATGTCATACGCTGCAAGAAGCACGTGAAGGAAGGACAACACCTTATGCCCAAGGGCACCTAGCCCAAAATGAAGGACATGTTCAACGTCTCAAGGCCTAGATTTTGCTACTTAGCCTGATCAAGATATCTCGCCGAGATCAATCATATAGAACTCATCGAGTTGATCCTTAACTTGTTGAGTTCCTAAGTGTAACCCCAAATTGAAATCTATCTTGAGATAATTTCATATAAGGAGTAAAGCTATTACCCACATCAAGGGGAGCCCAAATCTGTGGGTAAGACGTGCGTCCCGTGTTCTTCGGACAATCCGTGGTTATTTTCCACTCCCACACAAATCTATATGCGACTACGTGCAAATTACCCTCGACAGCTAGCACCGACCGTGGGAGCTGAAACCAACTTGATGTCTTGTTCTTTGCACTGGCATCACTATACTTTATTTCCAAACAAGCTGCTGATTTTACCAAGGCTAATATTAACTCGTTCTCTATTCATTTTTTTTGTATTGTAGTATGAAATGATATGTGATCAACCAATTGTTCATCTTGTGAGATCAGTACTTCTGTCGTAAAATCAATAAGTATGTAATTTTCTATATTTCATAGTAATTGAAAATACTTAACATGTAAGATGTTCTTTCAGCAATTTATACTAACTGGATGATGCTTTTACTGTTCCAATCTAGGAGAGAGGCCATAGGAATTGAAATAAAGAATTAAGATTAATGTGAACCTAACACGCCAACCGCAAATTACATTAAGTACCTGTGAACAACATCCATGAGGACAACCAAGCCAAGCTCGTGAGCTCTATCAATCAATGATTTTAAATCTTCTGGGGACCCAAAACGGCTACTTGGTGCAAAGAAATTGGTAACATGGTACCTGCAATAGAAGTAGAAACACATAAAAGTGGTATTGTATTAATTGTCAAACAGGAAAAAAGCAGCACTTAAAAGACAAAAACGATTTGAAAGTTGTTAAGGCTTCCATGTTATTGGAAAAGAAGTTAATATGATATACTCTTATATAACAAATCATTATGCTAGTATGGTGAGGAACATACTACCGCCACTCTATGCAAACATGGTCATTGTGTGTGTAATCATACTGTTATGTGGCTATCTGAGCAGTATGTTATTTTAGACCAAACCAACCAGTGATACTTCCAGAATGTCAACATAGAGTTGTCCACTCATAAGATGTCTACTCTGAATGAGAACACAGAAAGTAGCAAGAAGCAGCAGTCTCTCACATAAGAAAAAGGAAGACAATAGCTGAAAAGTTAATATACTAGTATAGTTGCTAAAGTTGAAATATGTTCTATGGACAAAAAATAACTAAAAGAACCAGAAATCGACCCAGAGAACTACCCAAAGCTTCCATAGTATGAGTGCTCTTGGATTGCCATTATTTGCACTGCATTATATCCAAGTCTTTTAATTCTTGGAAGCACCTCATCCCTGAAGTTTGCATATGTGTTGATCTTTGGTTCCTGGTTGCACAAAGAAACAAGTAATTGCCCATGTGTTAATGTAAAAAGGCTACCAACAAGCATAATCTATTTATTATATTATTAAAACAAGAGCATAACAAGCCACAAAATTCATCCACATATGCCAAATTATCTCAATCATTGATATACCATTGGTCTTAATTATAACGGTCAGGATTTATAAGTTGATATATAAAATAAATATACATGTAGGAACAAATTTAAATACAAATGTTTGTAAGGAATTAGGTTAACTAAATTGTTGATGAAACATGTAATATAGTGAAAAAAATATGAACTTATAGTAGCAAAAGATGTAACATTCACAGTTACATCAAGTTAAACATTTGACCAAATGGACACCAGCTTTTGATGCTACACAATCTAGTACTTCTCTCGAGCATTCAAAACATCCTATTTGACTGAAATGACACTATTCCAGCTTGTTTTTTCAGATTTGTATTATCTAGTTCTAGATTGTCCACAGTTACATTTTTCAGATTGTATTAACCAAGTGGCATAACAAATAAATTTATGATAAGTTTTTTACTTATAAAACGAAAGAAGGGCAACAACACAAAAATACCATTGTAACAACCTGTAAATTAACTTAAACTGCATATAGCTAACTTCATTTATGGAATACAGGGTAAAGATGAAATACCGGGCTACTCATGCCAACATGTGTTTCATATATCCGCAATGATTTTGGTCGCTTAGGTTGAGGATGCTTGAATACATACTTCTCCTGCATATGCATGTAAGGAATTTCATAGCTGGTTAGTGAATAGAAAAATAAGATGCCAACAGCAAATAGAAGTAGGACAGCTTGAAATAGCAATTGGGAAGCTTCGTGAGAAAAAAAATCATAATTTTCTTTCCAATTAAAAATATCTGAAATCTAAAAGCACAGAAAATGAAGTAAAATACCTCTTCGGGAGGATCATAATATATTCCATTGTATGGTATATCTCCTGGAGTCTGCACGGAGTACTTGATCCAAGCAGGAATTGAATCCTTTATCCCAGATGGAGTATCCATTCTCACCTAGATTTTCAAAAGAGCTTCTGAGTAATGCAAGACATGTTCCTGAGCCTAACACGGTTGGCAAGGAGAAAAAAACAACCTTCACCCGTGAGCCGTGAGGAATTGGTGGCGAACCATCTGCATTGTTTGGCAGAAAAATCTCCCAAACACCGAGGTCATTCTGAAAACAGTTACATTGAATATGAGCATTTGTAAATCTATATCAACCACATGGAGCTACAGTTCAGGTATGCAGTCGGCCTACTCCAATACCATTATTATGTAAAACTGCTGAATGTCTTGCAAGAACAAAATCAGTAAATGATGTTTAGATCATAAAAAATACATGTGCAACCTTACTTATATAAAAGGGTAACATGCATGTTTCACTTCGACCTCATACAACAAAAGCATCATCAACATTGATATCTAGTAATGGGCTCGCGCAACAGGCAAGTGAAAGAATAGAGTCCAGTGAATTTAATACTCCTAAACACTTCCAACTATATTTACAGCTCAACTCTGGAATACATATAAGGTGTATATTCAACCACATTTAAATAGATAGGCCAATCTAAAAAAAAACTAATCTACAAAGAAAATATTATTTGTGAAACTACATGCATACTTTGCTCATATGGTCTGCATTTGGATCCCAATTGTTGAAGTCGCCAACTAATGCTGCAGACTGCAATTGGAAGCAGGAGTTAGTTCTTAATAATGCTAGTTGTGCGACTTAATATGCTGTTCATCTGGGAGGTGCAAAATCCCCAACCTTAGGATAGCTGATGAGCAGTAATTATTCACAAGTAGTTGAAAGATAGAACTAGTATAGTTAGGTAAACGATCAGATGGTTAGAAGAACATACATCTGCTCCAGGAGCCCATTCTCGGTAAGTGATACCTTCAGCGCTGCATGAGAAGAGGAATGTTGATACAATACAAAGAAAAGGTAGATACATAGTTATTTAGTCAAGAAATTTCACCTGCGCATAAATCCAAACTTCTCGTAACCGCGGGAAAATACATCCATGCCTCCTTCGTGTTCATCAATGTCTGAACGTATTCTCCTATATAGGCTGTATCTGTTTTTGATCCATTAAGGCACAGTGAGACTGCTAGTACAGTTTGATCTGGACATATGTGTTTCATCCTTACAAAAGCAACACGGGGGAAATGAAGTGGCATCGTTGTTCAATTTTTTGTAGAATACGCATGAGTATGCGTATCATCTATTGATAGAAGGAGAGGGTAAAAGAACACCCGTCCACAAAGCATTGTTGTTCAATTGGCATAGATATTGAAAAGAAACATAGAGCCCATGAAGACATATATATTAATCAGTCTACCCAATTACAATGGGTGGTTATCAGTAGCTCACATTGCAGTGCTTGCACTTTCCTTATTTTGTTCGGTTACCAAGTTACCTCAGAACCATGAACACACAAGAGTGACTATGAACTTCAAGAATTTCGTGATACATCAAGCAGCCATTCACATCTTAGCGAAGACTGTAAATTCTTTTAAAGTGCACACAATAGAAGCGAATCATACCGATACTCAAGATGGTACTTGAAGTCTCGGAGCGTTGGGTCAATCTCGTATATTTGCTGTCCATTTCCTGGTGGTGGCACAATGCGTAATTTCTCCCCCGTAGATGATTCTTTGTCCATTATGTTCGTGCCTTCAACATCAATTTCTTCAGTAACCTGATTTGTCTCTGAAGACCAAATACTATCTTCACCTTCATCCTGTAGGCTTGGTTCATCATCGATGAATGCAACCTAACACAATGTGCAAGACAAAAAGTTCAGAAGAACTGTGGCACACATAGTTGTAAAACCAACCTAGCGTGTAGGCCTCGCATATGGTGTTTTGTCTTGGATTTCAATTGTCATGCAGGCAGGTACTGACAAGATAATAAGAACCATTCCCCAACAAATTAGAAAGAGGATATTCCGCAACCTACGTGTGAAATAAGCAAATCTTTAGTATATAATTTCGCCGAATAGCAGATTTTGAATTTCAGTTCTATAAAAGTTTCGGCCACTACTGAAATTCAGTGAATTTCAGTGATTTCGGTTTACTTCTCGACCAAAGGACCAAAACGTTCACTTGAAACTAAACCAATTAGTTGTAAATTTTGAGAAAATATATATATTTGAATTCTTGTATACAACTGAAACTTAACTGCCGGAATATTTTGACCTAAAAGGTACATATTTCGGTGTCTACCAAATTATAGGAATTCAGTGAATTTCTTCTGACGTCTCAATGAAAGTGCAAACCGTAGCAAGTAAACAGGTATTTCAAGCGAACCATAAAAATACGGTGGCAGTAATAGTTTAGTCAGGGTAATATATGTCAACTACCTTCAGATCGATGCAAAAAAAGGAAAAGAAAAACTACCTTCAGATCATCAGAGTCGAACTGAACGGGACCGTCGATGGAAGGCGGTGTTCCGCCACTACCGCCGTCAGGGATCATCACCTCCCCGGACGGCCCACCCGCGCGCATGACCACGCGCCATCCAGAACCTCCGACGCTGACGGCACCTACAGACATCACCACACCAGTAGGGAACGTAAGATCGCTGAACCGCAGCCCGCTGCGAATAAACGAGAATGGGAGTGAGGAAGGTGGCGCCAAAAATTACGGGGTGAACGGGTGCCCTTGTTGCGGCCGAAGAGCAGCGATGGCGACTGCAGCTCCACCCCGCGCCCCCTCCGCTCTGCCCCGCCGGATCGAGGAGTCGACGGCCGGGCGAGCCCCGCCGCGGAAACTGCGAATGCCGGCGACGCCATCTCGTCGCTGCCGCCGCAGCCGGATCGGATCCAACCTAACTGCCCAACTGACCCCGCCCGGTCTCCTGCTTAAACCCACGCGAGCGAAATGAGGAGGCACGGGGGGGGGGGGGGGGGGGGGGGGGGGGGGGGTGTTCTAAGATTGGGAGGGGGCGGAGGGCGGATGCTATATACTACTAGCACGGAGAGAGAGTGGGACTAGGAGGAGGCGGACGGAGCCTTCACGCGAGAGTGGCGGCGTGGTGGCCGCCACCGGGTGGTGCGGGCAACGCGCGCGCGGGCGGACGGCTGCATGGATGGTAGCGTGGGACGCACTGGCGAAGAGGTTTTGGTTTTTGCGGTGGTGTGATCGCGGACGCGCGCGGCAGGAGAGGACGGCGTCGCCTTGCGGCCAGGTGCCACGTAGGACGGTAGGCTAGTGACGAGTGAGTCGGTTTTTTTTCTACAATCATTTTCTTTTGACAATCTTTTTTTTTGAGCAAATTTTCTTTTGACAATCGAGTGAGGCAGTTTGTTGGCGAGCGCGTGCGAGGCTACAAAGCTTGCCATCTCGGGACCAATATCATCCAATTGAAGTTATCAAATGATTGGTCTCATCTGTTGGTCTTGTGTAGTTTGAATTTTGAAAATAATCAAAGAAAAATACTCCCACTAGTGGAAAAAGGGTCAAATGTGAAGCACATTAGTGCCGGTTTGATTTTGAGCCGGCACTAATGTGTCCATTAGTGCCGGTTTCAACGGCTAGCCGGCGGCTCTCATTAGCACCAGTTCGTGGCGAACCTTTAGCACCGGTTCGTGCCACGAACCGGTACTAAAGAGAGTGGTGGCAGGATGTTGTCAGTCTGGGGCCCCTCCAGCACCTTTAGTACCGATTCGTGGCACAAACCAGTACTAAAGGTCGTCCTACATAGACCCTTCGTCCACCGAGCTCGCTCTGTTCTTCCCCTTTCCCCTTTCCTCCTGTGTTCTTCCCCTCTCTTCCTCGAGCTCATCACACATTTTGCCTAAAATTTGTCAAGATTTGAAGGCCCCCATCCATTCAAATGATCACAAAGGTTAGCAACTTTGTCCTTTCATCTCTCATTGCTAGATTAGCTCTTGCAATGCTTTATATAGTGATTAATTTGTGAGTTTAGTAATTTGGGAGGAATTATATGTGCTAGTATTTGATTTATATGCAATTTAAGGTCAAAAATAACACTTAGTTTGCATATCTGGTGTGATTTACTTAGTGCCTTCTAAATCTCCGTCGTAACCACCGTTGATCGCCCGCACCGTCCTGTCGCCGGCATCACCTTGTGATGAGGCTCTTGTTCATGAATGTTTTACATTACCAAATTGATGTTTGTGTGATTTGGATATATAGTTACACATATAATTATCTTACCCATACGTTGTTTGTTATACATAGTGTCATGGTTTTGATATCCGTCCCCGTCGGCCCTCGTCCTTGTTATGATTCGGATGTGGTATATTCTTTTTTAAAACTAGTTGTTGCATTTCGTGTTTATGTTAAATTATGCCCATCAAGTTGAAATAGATATTTTTATCTAGGAAGTATGTGAACTGGAAATTCCAACCGACCCTATTGTCGGGAGGTTAAATTTAGTTGAAAAAGAAAACGAGTATTTGAAAGAAAAATTGAAAAGAATTGAGGGGGAGAACATGGAATTGGAGTTACATGTTGCCGATGTCGTCGATGATCACAAGATCAAGATGGAGAAAATGCGTTTGAAGATTAAAAAGATTAGAAAATATGCCATTGATAGTGTGGCTTGGTATCATTATGTTGTTGGAACAATTATTACCTTAGTTGCGATCTTGATCACATTTGTTGTTGCATTTAAATTCTTTAGCTAGAGAGTTATTTGTATATTGCATTTAATTAAGTGTTGTATATGAACTTTATGTATGAACTTTATGTATGAATTTGTATTAATTTGGTCTATTTGGTGTTGTGTAATGAAGATGAGCCGACAATGGATGTATGATAACCGATGATCTCCCGAGTTCATTAATGGCGTGCATACTTTTCTGCTTGCCGCTGAGGCAAACAAGCGGGCGGATGGTTTTATGCCTTGTCCATGTGCTGGCTGTAAGAATGGTCACAATTACTCTACGTCAAGAACCATTCACGTCCACCTATTTGAGTCCGGTTTCATGCCTAACTATAATGTTTGGACCAAGCACGGAGAAAGAGGGGTTATGATGGAAGACAATGAAGAAGAAGAGGACGACAACAGCTATCCTGGCCATGGGTTCCTTGAATACGATGATACAACAATGGGGGAAGAAGCTGAGCCGGCAATGCGGGAAGAAGCTAAAGAAGAGGCATCAGATGAGCCCGTTGATGATCTAGGTCGGGCCATTGCCGATACAAAGAGAAACTGCGCAAGTGATTTGGAGAAGAAGAAGTTGCAGCGCATGTTAGAGGATCAGAAGAAATTGGTGTACCCAAATTGCGAAGCTGACAAAAAAAGTTGGGTACCACATTGGAATTGCTGCAATGGAAGGCAGAGAATGGTGTATTTGACAAGGGATTTGGAAAGTTGCTGGTAATGATAAAGAATATGCTTCCAAAGGACAACGAATTGTTCGAGAGTACGTATGAAGCAAAGAAGGTTGTCTGCCCTCTAGGGTTAGAGGTGCAGAAGATACATGCATGCCCTAATGACTGCATCCTCTACCGCGATGAGTACGAGGATTTGAACGCTTGCCCGGTATGCGGTGCATTGCGTTATAAGATCAGTCGCGATGACCCTAGTGATGTCGAGGGTGAGCGCCCCAGGAAGAAGATTTCTGCCAAGGTGATGTGGTATGCTCCTATAAGACCACGGTTGAAACATTTGTTCCAAAACAAAGAGCATGCGAAGGCGATGCGGTGGCACGGAGAAGACCGTAAGAAAAAGACAGAAAGTTGAGAGTACCCGTTGACGGGTCGCAGTGGAGAAAAATCGAGAGAAAGTACTGGGAGGAGTTTACAGGTGACCCAAGGAACGTATGGTTTGGTCTAAGCGCAGATGGCATTAATCCTTTTGGGGAGCAGAGCAGCAACCATAGCACGTGGCCCGTGAATCTATGATTGTATAACCTTCCTCCTTGGTTGTGCATGAAGCGGAAGTTCTGAAAGTGCAACTATCCCTAGGTGGTTTTGATAATTCATAACAACATATAGCTCATTGAGCTAATGCTATTCCAAGACATATATTTCAGGAAAGCTCAATGAATGGCATGGCATGTATGATGAAAGTGGATCCCTCAAAATATCAAGGACAAAGGATTGGCTCAAGCTCAAAAGCTCAAGACTCTTCATTTTATATTTCAGTGATCCAAGATCACATTGAGTCTATAGGAAAAGCCAATACTATCAAGGAGGGATGAGGTGTTGCTTAATGAGCCTCTTGCTTCATGTGCTTAGTGATATGCTCCAAAACCCTCAACTACTTTCTCACATCCACATATGACCTAAACCTAAAGCCAAAATCGGTCTCACTGATTCTTTCTATCCGGCGCCACCGAGTTCAGATGTCATAGCCACTGCCACAAACCCTAGGCAAATCGATCTCACCGATAGGGATCTCGGTCTCACCGAGATGGGATTGTAATCTCTCTGTTTCCCTTCGTAACGTTTCGGTCTAACCGAAGTGAGCGATCGGTCCCACCGAGATTGCAATGTAAACTCTCTGTTTCCCTTTTGTAACATTTCGGTCTCACCGAAAAGAGAAAATCGGTCCCACCGAGTTTACCTGACCAACTCTCTGGTTAGCTAATTACCAAAATCGGTCCTACCGAGTTTGTGTAATCGGTCTCACCGAGATTACGTTATGCCCTAACCCTAACCATATCGGTCTCACCGAGTTGCATGTCGGTCCCACCGAAAATCCTAACGGTCACTAGGTTTACTAAATCGGTCTGACCGAGTTTGTTGATTCGGTCCCATCAAGATTGGTAAATTGTGTGTAACGGTTAGATTTTGTGTGGAGGCTATATATACCCCTCCACCTCCTCTTCATTCATGGAGAGAGCCATCAGAACAAACCTACACTTCCAACTTGCCAGTTCTGAGAGAGAACCACCTACTCATGTGTTGAGGCCAAGATATTCCATTCCTACCATATGAATCTTGATCTCTAGCCTTCCCCAAGTTGCTTTCCACTCAAATTTTCTTTCCACCAGATCCAAATCCTATGAGAGAGAGTTGAGTGTTGGGGAGACTATCATTTGAAGCACAAGAGCAAGGAGTTCATCATCAACGCACCATTTGTTACTTCTTGGAGAGTGGTGTCTCCTAGATTGGCTAGGTGTCACTTGGGAGCCTCTGACAAAGATTGTGAAGTTGAACCAAGGAGTTTGTAAGGGCAAGGAGATCGCCTACTTCGTGAAGATCTACCGCTAGTGAGGCAAGTCCTTCATGGGCGACGACCATGGTGGGATAGACAAGGTTACTTCTTCGTGGACCCTTCTTGGGTGGAGCCCTCCGTGGACTCGTGCAACCGTTACCCTTCGTGGGTTGAAGTCTCCATCAACGTGGATGTATGATAGCACCACCTATCGGAACCACGCCAAAAACATTCGTGTCTCCAACTGCGTTTGAATCCTCCAAACCCTACCCTTTACTTTCTTGCAAGTTGCATGCTTTAATTTCCGCTGCCTATATACTCTTTACATGTTTGCTTGATTTGTGTGATGATTGCTTGACTTGTCCAAAGTTGCTAAAATCTGTCAAACTCTAAAATTGGGAAAAGGTTAAGTTTTTAATTGGTCAAGTAGTCTAATCACCCCCCTCTAGACATACTTCAAGGTACTACAAGTTCATTATGATGCCAGTGCTCATCCCAGGCCCTAAGCAACCCGGCAACGAAATTGATGTGTACCTAAGGCCATTAGTTGAAGAACTATTACAGCTGTGGAATGGAACATGTGTACGTGCATGGGATGAGCACGAACAGGAAGAATTTGACCTAAAGGCGTTGCTGTTCGTGACCATCAATGATTGGCCTACTCTCAGTAACCTTTCAGGACAGACAAACAAGGGATACCGCGGATGCACCTGTTTGGATGATACCGACAGTATATATTTGGATAGTTGTAGGAAGAATGTGTACCTGGGACATCATCAATTTCTTTTGAGCAGGCATCCCGTAAGAAAGAAAGGCAAGCATTTCAAAGGTGAGGCGGATCACCGGGCGAAGCCTCGCCACTATACTGGTGCTAATGTACATGATATGGTCAAGGATTTGAAGGTAATCTTTGGAAAGGGTCCTGGTGGACAACCTGTTCCGAAGGACGCTGACGAACGCGCACCCACGTGGAAGAAGAAATCTATATTTTGGGACCTGCCATATTGGAAAGACCTAGAGGTCCGCTCCGCAATCGACGTGATGCACGTGACGAAGAATCTTTGCGTGACCTTGCTTGGCTTCTTGGGCGTGTATGGGAAGACAAAAGATACACCAAAGGCACGGGAGGACCAGCAACGTATGCACGGAAAAGACGACATACATCAGGGTCAGGCCAGCTACGCTCTTACCAAAGAAGAGAAGGAAATCTTCTTTAAATGCCTGCTCAGTATGAAGGTACCGTCTGGCTTCTCATCGAATATAAAGGGAATAATAAATATGGCAGAGAAAAAGTTCCAGAACGTAAAGTCTCATGACTGCCATGTGATTATGATGCAACTGCTTCCGGTTGCATTAGGGGGCTTCTATCAGAAAATGTTCGATTAGCCATTGTGAAGCTATGTGCATTCCTCAGTGCAATCTCTCAGAAGGTAATCGATCCAGAAATCATACCAAGGTTACAGAATGATTTGGTGCAATGTCTTGTCAGTTTCGAGTTGGTGTTCCCACCATCCTTCTTCAACATCATGACGCACGTCCTAGTTCACCTTTGCAAAGAGATTAACGTTTTGGGTCTTGTATTTCTACACAATATGTTCCCCTTTGAGAGGTTCATGGGAGTCTTGAAGAAATATGTTCATAACCGTGCTAGGCCAGAAGGAAGCATCTCGAAGGGCCATGAAAATGAGGAGGTCATTGAGTTATGTATTGACTTTATTCCTGACCTTAAGCCGATTGGTGTTCCTAAATCGCGACATAAGGGCAGACTGGATGGAAAAGGCATGCTAGGAGGGGATCAAATAATATGTATGGATGGGCATTCTCTCACTGAAGCACACTACACAGTTCTACAGAATTCCGCCTTGGTGGCTCCGTATATGGAGGAACACAAGAATTTTCTACACTCCAAATACCCGGAGCAGTCTGACGACTGGATTACACGTGAACAAACAAGGAATTTCGCCGGTTGGTTGCAGAAACATGCCATGCATGATGGCGATATTGAAGATGACATGTAGTCATTGTCCCATTTACCATCTTCAAATATAATGACTTTCAAAGGGTACGAGATAAATGGGAATACATTTTACACGATTGTCCAAGATAAGAAGAGCACCAACCAAAACAGTGGTGTCCACTTTGATGCAACAACCAACACGGGAAAGGAAACATATTATGGTTACATAGAGGACATATGGGAACTTAACTATGGAGGTGGTTTGAAGGTCCCTTTGTTTCGGTGCAAATGGGTCAATATGACACGAGGCGGGGTAACGGAAGACCTGCAGTACGGAATGACAATAGTGGATCTCAACAATCTTGCATATGCAGACGAACCATTTGTCCTAGCCAATGATGTGGCGCAGGTTTTTTATGTGAAAGACATGTCTACCAGGCCGAGAAAAAGAAAAGATAAGGAAGCGAATGGATCATACGACGAGCCAAAGCGCCACATAGTTCTTTCAGGGAAAAGAAGTGGATGACAAGACAGACATGTTAGAAGATTATGAAAAATTTGATAAAATTGCTCCATTCACAGTGAATATTGACCCGAGCATCTAGTTAAATGATGAAGATTTTCCATGGCTATGGCGCAAAGGGACACACGTGAAGAAAAAGTTTCACACCCAAAGATCTGGGATGTGATCGGCTTCACTATCATCACTTTCTTCTGTGTTTCACACCCAGGAGGGAATCTCTGTAATAGTTAGGGTAGTTATGTGTTTTGGCATTTGAAACGCGAAGAAATTTTATGTGCAAACAAATTCTTTCATGCATTTACTGATTTTTTCAGCTAAATGACCCTGAAATTGAAAAGCATTTCAAATGAACTCAGAAAAGGTTGAAAGTTGGCATGGTATCATAATTTCACCCACATATCATCTGCAAAAAAGTAGAGAGGGTTATGGCAAAAACTGGATGCACTTCGTGTACAAAATGGACAATCTCTTTTGAAGTATCAAGGTTTCGGACGAAAACTCATCTGTTACAAAGGCATTTCATTTTTTAAGTAACCTAAGAATTACCAAATTGAATATAATGATAAAACACACTAATATTAAACATAAGAAAAAAGAATCACTGAAAAATCTATTTTCAAAGTTAAGTTATTCACAAACTAGTGATTCACACAAAATTCAAATAATTCAAAATTTAAACTATTCAAATTTGGAAACTACCGGCACTAACAGAAAGTTTGTAATTTTTTGTACCTAAAGAAAAAATATTCACAAAGAAACTCTAAATACAGCAAAAAACAACTCAAAAATAAATAAAACAAAAATAAATAAATAAAATAAAAAAGCCCGCTTACTGGACCAGAGCGGCCTGCATACGACTAGAAACACAACGTGCTATTGGGCCAGGATGCAGGCCCGCAAAGGCCTAGTAGGCCCACAGGGCAGCAGAGAACAGGTAGGGCCAGTAGGCCTGCTTTGGAGAGGAGCTCGAGAGAGCTAACGCACTGGGCTTATAAACCAGTGCGGACGCCCCTTGGCTAGCAAGGTGGGACTAAACTTGCCGCACCGCACCTGCACCAGCGCACCCCCTTTAGTACCGGGTGGTGGCTCCAACCGATACTAAAGAGGTGGTCTTTAGTACCGGTTGGTGCCACCACCCGGTACTAAAGAGGGGGCGCTTCCTGCCGCTTGGCCTGGCCAAAACAGACCTTTAGTACCGGTTGGTGGCTCCAACCGGTACTAAACTGGTGTTCTATATAAGAAAGCACTTCAAAAAAATACATTTCTCATCTCTCCCTGCTTCTTTCTCCTCTACCCCGTCGCCTCTGCCCCCGTCGCCGTCCCCGTCGCCGTCGCCGCCCGGCCGTTCCTGCCCCTCGTCGCCGTCGCCGCCCCGGCCGTTCGCGTCCATGTCGTCCCCGTCGCCGCCCCCCGCCCTGTCGTCGTCGCCCCGGCCATCCCCGTCCACGTCGTCCCCGTCACCGCGCCCCGCCCCGTCGTCGTCGCCCCGTCATGTCGTCCCCGCCCGGCCCGGCCCCGGCACCGTCGTCGCCGCCCCGTCCCCATCCCCGTCGTCACTGCTCGTCTCCGTCCCCGTCGTCGCCCCCCGTCGTCGCGCCTCGCCGGTGAGCTCATGCCCCGACTGCCATGTCCACACACACCCACACACACACACACATTAGTTTTTTAGTTATAAATTTTAGTTATAGAATTTTTTCTATTTTTAGTTATAGAAATATTAGAAATGTTATAGAAATATTAGTTATATAGAAATGTTATAATTTTTTTTCTGTTTTTTAGTTATAGAAATATTTATAGAAATGTTAGCAATTTTTTCTGTTGTTTAGTTATAGAAATATTAGAAATGTTAGTTATATATATAGAAATGTTAGAAATTTTGGATTTAGTTTTGGTTAGATGAATTAGATTAATGTCAAATTGTTAGAATTTGCATATAGAATTTTAGTTATCACAATCCAATCATTTAAAAAATGTTACTTTTTGCGGGCATATAATATTTGTTCTCGATGATATGCCCGGCCCGCATCCTCGTCGTCGACCCATTCGCGACGACGTCCGGCTGACCCATGTCCGAGACTGGGCTCCGCCGGGCTGGCGCTGAGAGGTGCTACCTGGAGGGGGGCGCCGCTTGGTGAGGAACCCGTCCTCGGGTCCCGTCGTCGACCCTGATCTCCTTTGGTGGCGTTCGCGTGGGCCACATTCGGTGCAGAGGGAGCCGGCCCTGCCGGAGGTGGTGCGTCGCCGTGTCAGGGAGGAGGACGAGCACGTCCATCGCTACATGGCTGCTATGAACGTCAGGTTCTCCAATACTTGGTAGGTTCTTTGGGCAGATGACCGGAGATATGATCATGTGATGGTTCCTTCTCTTTGGGTGTCCACCGCCCGCGCCCCAGGAACCACGAGTGGCCTAGATTCTTCTATAGTACTCGATCTTTATTAGGTACCTAGCCAGTGATGTATTCGATATATAATATTCGAGACGATGTATTCGAGATTATATATATTATTCGAGACGATGTATTTGAGATTATATATTAATCGAGATGATGCATATTATGTACTATATGATTCAATTTTTCCTTATTGATTACATCCATGCATTGTAATTTGAATACTAAATTGTTTTATATTTCTTATGTATTAGTTAAGTAAAAGCTATGGCGGACAATACCGGCAGAGAGAGAAGAGGAATTGTTCGCATCATACCCAGACCTCACAGGCTAGATGATCTGAATGACAGATGACGGCTCCCAATATCTGAACAATACCGGAGAGGGTGATGATAAGATATTCGACCTCGACGACCGAGCTGATGAAGTCATGAACTATGATTATGATTATGATGACGCAGACAATTTTTATGATGACACAGACAATGCTGATCTTGAAATAACAAAGACTACCGGCGAGGTATATTTATATAAGCAGACATCTGGTGATCATCACATATTTTTTTATTTGAAGATATATTAACAAATCGATCTTTCTTCTTTCAGCCCTCTGGATCGAGAAAATCTGCTTCTACAGACAGCAGGACAAAGCGAGGCCCAGGCAAAAAGTTAAAGGAGGGTGTAGAGTACAACATCGACTCCATCAAAGCTAGTGGCGAACCCCTCACGCCTAAGAACATTGCGAACAAGTGGACTCGTCAGTGCGGAGTTCTTGTGAAGGACCAACTCCTGATCTCCATTCAAGAATGGAAAGAGCCAAAAACTAAACGTCCAGGTGTTACTTGGGTCGACGACAGAGCAAAAAAAACCTTTGGGAATCTCTGATGGAACATTTCACCCTACCAGATTATTTCACTGAAGCAGATGTGCAGAAAGTCAAGGACGCTGCTCTTAAGAAGATGGCAATTGCATTCAACACCCACAAGAAAACTGTATGGGCCAACTACCTCGCTGCAGAAAGGAAGACTCCAGAATTCACGTGAACACTGGAGAAGCAAAGAGAACACTGGGCCGATTTCATGAAATTCAAGGAATCCGAATTATCTAAGGAACGGTCGATAAAAAACAAGGCCAATGCCAGCAAAAAGACGCAGTTCCATAGGCTGGGTCCAGGTGGCTATGCAGTGGGAATGCCTAAATGGGATAAGTCTGAGCAAGAGATGGTGGATGTCAGGGGTCACTCCGGTTACTAGGAGCTGGCCCCCCAGGTGCAGAACTTGGTTCTATGCGCATGGGGGGTGTTGGACCCGAAGACAGGCCTGGTTTCGAAGAAGGCAAGTCTAAAAGGAGCCGAACAAAAGATACTTGACACAATAGAAGATGCTCGAAAGGGGGTGTTCACGCCCAACATAGAGAATGACGAGCTTACGCGCGCCCTGGGAAATCCTGAACTCCCGGGAAGAACATGAGGCAAGGGCGTTATTCCCTGGTATGAGGGATTTTCGGAATGGAACGATGACTACATGACCCATGCAAGAAAGAAGATGGAGGAGGAGAAGAAGAGGAAGCTGGAGGAGGAGCAGAGGAAGCAGGACGCAGAACGCCTTCAAGGCCTAGATGCAAGGCACGCGGACTTGGCACTCAAATTCCAACAGCAGCAGATCGACTCACTTAGCCAGGAAAGGGGGTCTTAGCAGTGGCAGCAGCAAGCGGATGATCGTCTAGCATTGGATAGCACCATCCCATCCATGCCGAGAAGTAGCATTGGTTCCGCCCCGGGCGACACACTGTTGGATACATACCCTGTGGATGACATCATAGAGAACACTAACTGTGAGCTACACTCCAAAATGAAGAACATATCCATGAAGGTGGCGGACGTCGTTGCTTTTACAATTACCCTTGAAGCAACCTTCCATTGCACCCTGATTCTAGTGGGCTATGCTCGTGTCTTGGTTGATGAAGTGGTGGACCCATATTCGGGGCTACAGCTTGACATTCCTGGAGGTGACGATGAGCGCACACTAGGAGAGGCCATACATTGTATCATCCTATGGAGAAAGGATTGCATCATCTTTCGAAGTCCACCGACACCGCGTCTGCCGACTCCTCCTTGAAGTCCGCCACCGAGTCAGCAGACTCCCGCTCCTCCAAGTCCATGAACACGTGAGCCGACTCCTCCTCGAAGTCTGCCACCTCCTCCAAGTCCACGAATGCATGAGCAGACTCCTGCTTCAAGTCCGGCACAGCGTCAGGCCACTCCTCCTATTTCAAGTCCGACACCATGTCAGGCCACACCTCCTACTTCAAGTTTGGCACAGCATCAGGCCACTCCTCCTGCTCCCACTCAGCCACGTCAGCCCTCTCCGCCGTCTCAGCAATCGCAGAAGAGACACGCCGCAGCTATGGTGTGTAGCGGTATGAGTCGAGGTAGTACAGGAAGTACACGCGGAGACAAGCGATATAAATATGGTCCAAGCCTCGCTCCTCTTCCTCAGATGCCTTACGACATGACCGAGGAGCAAAACGCAGCCATAGTGCGGGCCCAAGTGGACACCCATTTTGGACCGAAACCGACACCACCGCCAAGGGAGAAAGTGCCTGAGGAAAAGATTGACCATTTCATTTGTATGGCTAGACCACCAGCTCCCAAGCCTGTTGACTCAGACTATGAGCGCCAAATCAGGAAGGCACATCGAGCACGACTACATAAGGAAGCGAGCTCGAGCTTGAGCCAACAAGCAGCTGGCAAAAAATGCGGGAAAACCGTTCCCCAGCTGGGATAATAGGCGGCGCAATCAATCCCCCCGCTTGTTGTGCCAACAACACATGAGAGGAGTACCCGCGCCGAATATTATTGTGGGCAAACCGTTAACGTTCCCCATCCGGGCGATGTGGTAATAACGGAGGAGTATATAATGCAGGCTAAAATGCTCAAGGTCACTGTTGGACAACTCCTCGAAATCGAGCCCATGTCTCCACTTAGAGAGGAGGAAATAAAACGGAAATATGTCCGGGGCCAACCTTTGGTCGAGCCAGACAAGGTCAAGAACCTCCCAACGAGAATGTATGAATTGCATCAATGGTACATGAACATTACCAAGATTTCCAATCGAGAGTCCCTCATGGTGAATGTCAAGGAGGAGCATTACTTCCATGAGAAAGCTCTGTCCGTTGATTATTCAGAACTATTTCAGTTATACAATCAAGACGCACTCGACAAATCTATCGTTAGTTGCTATTGTCTGTAAGTGATTTCTTTCTGTAATTTAAGTCTCAAGCTAGCTGTAGTGATCATTTTGATCAATCATTACATGTAATTATCCTCACTATATTCTTTTCTGTGGTATTATATGCAGGATGAAGATGTATGAAATGAAAAAATCTGGACGCTATGGCATTGGGTTCATTGACCCAAATACCATTAATGAGTACACATGGAATCTTCCAACTTGTCGAGTGAGTTTAGAGGAAAGCATGCTAGAGTTCTTCAAGCGCCTCAATACCAATGAAGATATACTACTTCCTTACAACTTCCTGTGAGTCACACTGTCTTGTACTACAAATTCTATTTTTGCTTACTAGCTAGCTAGATGTTAATAATTAAGTGTATAGGGTTTACGGTAGTTGATTAGTGTTATGCACATGCCCACTTAATTAAGACATGCAAACATGTGCGCATGCAGTTTCCACTGGATCTTGTTAGACATTAAAGTTAACGAAGGAAAAGTTGAAGTACTGGACTCACTACTTAAAGAAGAAAGTGACTACACCATCGTGAAGGGGATAGTCAACAGGTAATTTCAATCATTATTAACTATATCTCGGCCTATTTAGTTCGTCATTTCCTGATATGAACTATTTAATAACCCCTTTATTAATTTTCTTTGCCGGCGGGCAGGGCTTGGGCAAAGTTCATCAAGGTGACTCCAGGCAAATGGGCAAAAAAGCTGTTTTGGTATCGACCAAAGGTAAGTAATTAAGTAGTACTAGCTAGCTAGCTAGCTACCATCTCTTTAATTCTTGTTTCAATACCATTAATTAATTATCATGCTTGATTAACCATTATCTGATTCAATTCCATTCTCGTAAAGGTCCTGAAGCAGGCGTCGGGGAATGATCTGTGTGCATTCTACGTTTGCGAGAACATTCGCATGATGGCGTCCGAAAGGAGCAGATCTCAAAGACAGGACTGGGTACGTTTGTCAGAACACTATTCACACCATTATCGATATCTAGTCACACAACTAATACACATGCATATTGATCTCCTTCTTAACAGTTCAGAGATGTGCGGGAGCAGATCCTACCAACGGACCGCATACTAGCACTTCAAGAGGAAATAGTGGGATTTTTGCTCGACCAGGTCATAGATCCCAAAGGAGAATACTATTACCCGCTATCGCCCCCATGAACCACTTGTCATCGTGCTCCGAAGGCACCAAGGCAACATGTATGAGAAATTGTGTATATATATACATGTGTATGTGTGAATAATTAATTAATGGTGTTGGTTGTGAGACATTCGATGATATTATATATATATATATATATATATATATACATACATATATATATATATATATGCGGTTCTACGTACGAGAAAATCTATTTATATATATGCATAACATGTACAATTTGTAGTATCGTAAAATACCAGCAAACAAAAAAGAATTAAATGGAAAACACAAAATTAATGGAAAATAAAAAATAAAACCAACCCCCCCCCCCAAACATTTAGTACCGGTTGGTGTTACCAACCGGTACTAATGGTCTACCAGCACCCCGGCCTGGCTCGTGCCACGTGGTGGCACTTTAGCGCCAGTTCGTGCCGAACCGATAGTAAAGGGGGGGGGCTTTAGTCTCCACTCTTTAGTGCCGGTTGTAGAACCGGCACTAAAGGCCCTTACAAACCGGCACTAAAGGCCCTTACGAACCGGCGCTAAAGCCCGGTTCTGCACTAGTGTCCAATGTCACTTCGAGTCTCCGACAACCTTTTCCCTCGCTCCTCCCCTGTTTGTGGTACTTGATCGTGGTTGATGTCGTCTTTCTTGGTCGTGGTGGACGTGCTCATGTGCCTCCTGCTCCCCACGATCCTTCTTCTATGGCTTTGATGGGTTAGTGGCCTTGTTGCTCGGTGACGGCATGTCTTCTTCATGTGTCGTTTGGGCTTTAATCGATGTCATCGTCGTCAGGGTCGTGTTGGGAACTCGGGATAGTGTTGTCGTCGATTGTAATCTTATGCACCGAAAATGTTTCCTTGCTTTGTTGTCATGTGTGGTGCCCTTGATTTAGTTTAGGCTGCTTTAGTTGGTTCATTAATTGTGAATCATCAATAGTTTGGTTTCTTTAGTTGGATCATTCCTATGTGGTGTTTGTAGTGGGCATGCCTTCTTTGGCATTATACAATTTTCTCTCTTAATGAAATTACATGCAACTCTCCTACATGGTTCGAAAAACAATTAAAGAAAAATATTGTTGTGCATCTAACTCAAAGATAAATATTCCAATGTGATAATAATTCAAATAAAAGTATTACAATACAAATATAGAATTACTAAATAAATAGTTCAAATTTGATTTCAGTTAATTCGGACATATGTTCTAACAGTCCACATGAAACGCTCAAAATGCTCAACGAGACCATTCTGAAGCTACATATGAGTTTCTCGATTATGATTCTGATGATGCAATTCGAGTAATTCCTCAAATACCGTGGATTCTGCTCTGGAAGCTGTACAGAATAACCCATGTTTTAAAAATTCCAGACCATGGCAAACTCCCTCACCCTCATCCTCCATAATTATGTTTATGCGTGATCACACAATTTGTCATCACCTCCCACGGTGTCTCTAGATCTCATTGTTTAGTAGGCCCGCGAACAACTGCAAAACAAACTCGCTACACTCCAAATGACCACCCCACATCCTTTCGAGCACCTTTTTGTCTTGCATCAAAGTGATTTTGTTACCTCTTGGATCGGAGATGGTCTTGACAAATGTTGTTCATGAAGGATAGCTATCGTCACAGAGACAGTACCCCATGTTGTAGTCATGCCTGTGGATGGTATAATTGCACGCAGGAGCTTCGCCCGCACACAACTGGACGGACAAAGGAGACATCTGCAGCATGTTGTTGTCATTGTGAGACTCTGACATTCAAAAGAAAGTGTGTCGAATCCAGAGGTCTTGTGATGCAAGTGCTTCAAGAATAATGGTAGTATTTTTGTAGTATTGCACTTGTTGAGCATATGGTCATTTTTTAAATTTTTAGTACATGCATCCCAAGATCCAAGCATACCTGGAAACTCTCTTGATTCGGAACTACTGTGTGGATGACAGTTTGCCCACATGAACAGAGGACGACGGATGATTGACGGTGCATCTAGTTTTTGCTCTACGTACGTACGGTCAGATGTGCTGCATCGTCCAAAGATCGTGCCAATCTTGTCGTGTGTATAGCAGCGCTCCTCTTGATTCTCCAAGTTTCATGATTCTTGTTGTATCTTTGTCATTTGGTTCTCTCAAGTACCGCAGACCAAATACCTTGTCCACTTCAGTAGCAAAACTAACCACAACCTCTATGTAATTGCATCTAGTGCCTGTGGTTTTGGCATGTTGATGACAAAATTAGTTAAGGGATAAATATGTTTGTGAGTATACATGAGTGAAAGTCCCTGAAGATTTGGTTTAAACAATCACTACAAAAAAGACACATCCATGACATTTTGGGCCGAACGAATTTTTTTCTGTCATACTTATGACACTTCTATGACGATAATTGTGACAAAACTCGGTATCATCATAGATGTGGTGGGCTCCTACTTCTATGACAAAAAATCATGACAGAAAATGGGCTTTTCATCCTGGGCGGGCCGGAGACGTATATGCATGACATTCTTTGGGCCGTCCATGACGGAAAAAACCGTGGTAGAAGCGAGGGCGAGGAAAATTTTGGGGAGTTCTCGGTTACGGTGGGCGGTCGGGGCCGAGCGATGCGTGTTTCTCTCGTACACGTACGCGCGTGTGTGCGAGGCGTTGGCTCTAATTGAACCCGAGCAAGGCATTGGGCTCTAACTGAACCCGAGCAATTGCACTGCAGGCTACGCGTTACTGAACCCGAGTGATTGATCGATGACTGTTAACTGGACCCGGTCGAGCGATTCCTTCGCTACTGCTGCTAACTGAAGCCAATCGATGCTGCCTCTGGATGAACAGTGAGCGTTGCAGGGGGTGGGGGGATTGGATGAACAGTGAGCAGTGGGGGTGGATGAACAGGACCCCGTGGCGTTGCCTCTGGATGAACAGGACCCTGATTGATCGAGCCGGTTGGGGCTGGATGAACAGGACCCCGTGGAGGGCTGGATGAGCAGTAGACGGGGTGGGGTGGATGAACATTAGCCCGTGGAGGGGTGGTTGAACAGGAGCCCGTGGAGAGGGGTGGTTGAACAGTAGCCGGTGGAGTAGCGCGCGGTGGAGGCTGGATGAACAGGAGCCCGTGGATGAACAGTTGTAGGTAGAGGCTGGAGGAGGTCGACGGTGGATGAACAGTAGCCCGTGGAGGCTGGAGGAGGTCGACGGTGGATGAACAGTAGCCCGTGGAGGCTGGAGGAGGTCAACGGTGGAGATGAACAGTATCCCGTGGAGTCCCGTTTTGCGGTACGCCACACCCCTCCCGATGAACAGGACCCTCGTTTCGACCGTAGCGCTCCAACACAAGTTCGTTTCGTCCGTTTTGCGGTACGCCACACCCCTCCCGATCAACAGGACCCCCGTTTCGACCGTAGGAGGTCCATTTCCTCCATTTTGCGGTACGCCAGACCCCTCCCGATGAATAGGATCCCATTTCGAACGTGGTCGGTCGAACACAAGGCCGTTTCCTCCGTTCTGCGGTACACTAGGCCTTGTTTATACTGCATGTTCCGTCCAAGCCCTCCCGATGAACATGATGACGCATTCTGTTCCGACCCAGCCGGTTGGCTCCCCATGAACACGATGACGATGTTTCTCCGTTCCGACCCAGCCATGTACATGAGCCCTGGCCGTAAGTACGTGCCAGTAGGCGTTTGAGACCCTGCCCGTATGTACGTACGTGGTCGTATTTTCTTTCTTGCACATTGGCTGTTGTACGAACGTGTACGTGCTACGTGCGTACCTCTACTATGACACGTGCGCGCCTCTACATCCACCAGTATGTAGGTACACGTTCACAACCAGAATGACAACGCTACGTACGTTTCGACCAGGTGGGTCCCGACTGTCACGCACTTCCTTGTGTGCGAAGATGTAGCTGGTGGGTCCCAGCAGTCAGGGGGGCGAATCATTTTTTGCCCGGACGCACTTCCTTGCGTGCGAAGATGTAGCTAGTGGGTCCCAACAGTCAGGGGGAAACGTTTTTTTCATGAAATACGATGGCCCGTCCGGTGGGTCCCTGCTGTCAGGTGGAGGAATCATTATTTTCCGCGTAATAAGGAGGCACTTCCTTGCTGCGGCCATGGACCTAGCTGCCAGCCTCTCCACGTAGAGTCCATGTCCGATGGAAGTCGTTCCTTGACCATGTTGACCACGCCGTGCCAAGAGCACCAGGGTGATGGACGACGGCGAGGCCTAGGAAGGGGACGACATGGAGTTGGGGAAGACGCGGCAGTGGATGCCCACACATAGAGGAGTATGAGGGTTCACTGGTTCGGCTGCGATGTGAGGCTGCCGTCGCCGCAGAATAACAGGGGGTGTGGGTGAGTAGAGGGATGGCATGGCCAGCGGTGGGAGTAGTAGGGGGCGGTGAGGCCTCCATGGCAGCACAGCCGGCCACGGGAGGCAGGAGCATGCGGCACGACCGGCGCTGCTTTGGGCAGCTGGAGCAAGAAGACCAGAGGTTGAAGAAGCACTACGGCCGTTGGATGGACATCGTACGGTCACTAGAGCTAGAATCGTTCATATTGACTAAAGTTGACAAAGGCCTCTATCTCAGTCAACTTAGTAGGCCCACAAGTCAGCCTCCCATCAAGGTGGGTCCCAGCTAGCGGGGGGTATTCATTTTTTTATGCGTAATAAGCAGGCACTTCCGGTGGGTCCGAGCTGACAGCGGGGGGAACATTTTTTTCGCGAAATACAGTGGCTCTTCCGGTGGGTCCTAGCAGTCAGGGGGGAACGTTTTTTCGTGAAATACTGGTGGCCCATCTGGTGGGTCCCTGCTGTTAGGTGGAGGAATAATTATTTTCCCCGTAATAAGGAGGCATTTCCTTGCGGCTGCCATGGACCCAGCTGTCAGCCTCTCCACATACAGTACTCTTCCGATGGAAGTCGGTCATTGACCACATTGACCACACCGTGCCGAGAGCACCATGGCGGTGGACGACAGCGAGGCCTAGGAAGGGGACGACGCGGAGTCGGGGAAGATGCGACAGTGGAAGCCCACGCAGAGAGGAGTACGAGGGTTCACTGGTTCGGCTGGGGTGTGAGGCTGCCGTCACCGTAGAATAATAGGGAGTGTGGGTGAGTAGAGGGATGCCCTAGCCAGCGGTGGGAGTAGTAGGGGGCGCTGAGGCTTGCGCGGCAGCAGCCGGCCACGGGAGGCGGGAGCAGGCGGTCCCGTCGACGCTCTTTGGCGGCTGGAGCAAGAAGATTAGAGATTGAAGAAACACGACGGCCGTTGGATTGACATCCAACGGTTACGTCTGCTAGAATTGTTTGTTGACGTATATAATAACTAAAAATATCTTGCATACGCGTCAACTTAACAGGCCCACAAGTCAGACCACTCCCTCTTTTTTTAATAATTTATATATAGCTCATTGCAACTTCTTATGCAATTTATTGCAGTCGTTTTTTTGGTTGGCCAGGGCCAATTTCGCATATTTCTGTGGGTACCAAACTATTTTTAATACTGAAATGTCGTGCCAGATTTAAAGTACTTTGAAGATATATTTAAATTAGGTTAATGCCCAGTGAAATAGGAATCTGAAAATGTGGAAAAAATCAGAAATTATAAAGTAATTGCCAATTTGTCATCTGTTTTTATATTTACAACCCATTTCATATTACTTTCAAGATTTGCAGGCATCTTGAAAGAGTTGCAGCCCATCAGGGCATAGAAAAATAAGTAGGCCTGGATTGGGTATTCTTCAGAAAAAAATAAACTGGGCTCATTTTCACAAAGAAAAAAATAGTTGGGCTGGTCACATGGTGAACATAAAATATAAGCCTGGGCTAGACGGGCCACAACCCAGTTCAAACCCTGCTCTGTCTCAATAATGACAAAAAAATACTGCTCGAGCAGCTACGTCCGAGGTGTCAGTCGATCTTGTGTTGTTCTCTTGTCTATTGACTATATACGCTCACAATGTCGTGGGTCCCAGATGTCAGGAAAACACTAGGAGGAAACAATTTAATTTTTCCATACACTGACATGGTGGGCCCCTATTGTCATCCTCTCCACGTACTTCTGCCGATTCCTGTTGTTTGTTGACCATGTGGACAATGCGAGAGGGCGGCGCTAAGGTGAGCGCACCAAAGCGCGCGGAGGACATCGGCGTTAACGATTTAGGAGACGGTGGGGCGACGATGCATGCGCTGAGGAGCAGCCAGCCGTGGGAGGCGGAAGCAGGCGGCCCCGCCGGCGCTGATTTGGTTTTGGCGGCTGGAGGAAGACAAGACTGAAGAAACACGGCAGACTGTAAAAGCAGCAGGAGTACTTAACAACCTTAACTGAAACCAGCAGGGGCACTTAACAACCAAAGCTGAAAGCAGTATGAGTACTTATACAGGTTCAACCGTACAAAGCATGCCTCGAACAGTGCTACTTTGCCTACAGTTAACCAAGGGTGAGGCCGCCAAGCCCTAGGACAAGGCCCAGACGCCACCCCGCGCATCCACAACCTTTTGAAAGCGGCTTCATCTCGCAATGTGGTCAACAAATAGGATATTCGCTTTAGAGCCATGGAAAAGCATGAACATAATCTTCTGTCCTATTCTCCAAGATGGACGGTCCTTCATTATTTGAGACCACCCATGAATAAGTATCTTTTCACCTCCAAGAGGAATGCAGTAGGTCGACATAAACATCATGTTGTGACCAAGCGCAAGTCTGACCCGACCATGGTCAGGCATCTTTATAGGAATAACAGAACTAGGTAGTTTCTGTTTCAAGAAGATCATAGCTATAAAACTATGTATAAGCACTAGTTTATGAACAACATATATAACAGAAAATAGCTCGTACCATAAGTTTCTCGACACAGTTGGACCTGTTCAACGAGTGCAGCAGTGGCACACATATTTCACGTGGCCTTCCAGCATTGAAACGTCCGACAAGGACCTCAAGATGATCAATAAAGTTTAGGAACTTGTGGATGTCGTCCCAGTCAACTTCAGTGCTATCATTAATAGCCGAGTTATTACAGAATAACAAACGAGCAGCCTGCTTAACTCTGAAAAAACCTACACGTGCCACCAATTATAAGAAAATATTAGTTAGAAGTAGCATCTTCGTGAGAGATTCGTTGCTACTTCTAAAGTTAAATTGTGATTAGTTAGACAGAATAGGTGGATTAAGAAGTAATCGAGGCAACAAGCAAGAACCAGATACAAAACTAACATGGATGAACAATTGGAACGACGTTGGGGTGGAAGATCGTAGTGAAGATGAGACCAGGTTCTGCTATTTCCATCAACATTCGTGCACCAACTTTCAGTACGTAACACTTGAGAAAGTTTATCCAAGTTCGGCCATAAAAAAGCAGAGATCTTCTTGGTTCATGAAGCCAACTCGGAACTTATATCCATGGCTTGTCTTAACTGTGACCATTAAACTAGTGTATTCAGTTATGGCAAGGTCGAGCATATTGAGTACATGTGTTCTGGCAGAGCAAATAATGCACTGTAGGAAAAAATAATATGAGAAGACAATGTATTCCCTATCCAAATCTAGAAATAACTTCCTCCTTCACGTCAATGTTGACCATCGTACTAGTAGTACCTTTTATCCAAATATATCAATCCAAATTTCCAAATTAGTCGACAACATGTTCAAAAAAAACCACCCTCCCGGATAGAAAAGAGGATTCTAGGAACATACTGTGCGCGTTTTAAAATCCTGTGTTAGGATGAGAAGGAACAAGTGTGGCGTCTCACCGAGGGTGCAGAAACCTGTAGGGTCCTCGCACTTTGGGCACTGCAAATGGAACATACTAGACTCAGTAGGAAGAAAAATGCATCAACAGCAACGGCGGCCATCCTAGGATTACATCCGACCAAGGGACTTGGATTTATCGGGGATGGATGAAGAATTCGTACCTGGTTCTCCATGAGAAAACCCTATGGAATCACCGAGAGGTTTTTTTCCTGAACAAGCAGACGTGGGAGAAGGGGATTCGGGCCTAGTGAAATATTGCCGCTTCGTCCGTGCAGCTTACTGCTAAAGCTGGAAAGGGGGGATGATGACCCACAAGTGTAGGGGATCTATCATAGTCCTTTCGATAAGTAAGAGTGTCGAACCCAACGAGGAGCAGAAGGAAATGATAAGCAGTTTTCAGTAAGGTTTTCTCTGCAAGCACTGAAATAATAGGTGATAGATAGTTTTGTGATAAGATAAATAGTAATGAGCAAAAGTAAATAAAGTGCAGCAAAGGTGGCCCAATCCTTTATGTAGCAAAGGATAAGCCTGGACAAATTCTAATAATGAGGAAGGAGCTCCCGAGGACACATTGGGAATTATCGTCAAGCTAGTTTTCATCACGCTCATATGATTCGCATTTGGTACTTTGATAATTTGATATGTGGGTGGACCGGCACTTGGGTACTGCCCTAACTTGGACAAGCATCCCACTTATGATTAACCCCTATTGCAAGCGTCCGCAACTACAAAAAGGAGTATTAAGGTAAACCTAACCACAACATTAAACATATGGGTCCATATCAACCCCTAACGAAGCAACGCATAAACTAGGGTTCAAGCTTCTGTCACTCTAGCAACCCATCATCTACTTATTACTTCCCTATGCCTTCCTCTAGGCCCAAATAATGGTGAAGTGTCATGTAGTCGACGTTCACATAACACCACTACAGGAGAGACAACATACATCTCATCAAAATATCGAACGAATACCAAATTCACATGACTACTAATAGCAAGACTTCACCCATGTCCTCAGGAACAAACGTAACTACTCACAAAGCATATTCATGTTCATAATCATAGGTGTAATAATATGCATTAAGGATCTGAACATATGATCTTCCACCAAGTAAACCAATAAGTATCAACTACAAGGAGTAATCAACACTACTAGCAACCCACAGGTACCAATTTGTGGTTTTGGATACAAGATTGGATACAAGAGATGAACTAGGGTTTGAGAGGAGATGGTGCTGGTGAACATGTTGATGGAGATTGACCCCCTCCCGATGAGAGGATCGTTGGTGATGACGTTGGTGATGGTTCCCCCTCCCGGAGGGAAGTGTCTCCGGCAGAACAGCTCCGCTAGAGCCCTAGATTGATTCCGCCAAGGTTCTGCCTCGTGGCGGCGGAGTTTCGTCTCGTAAGCTTGCCCACAAATTTTTCCAGGACAAAACCCTTCATATAGCAGAAGATGGACACCGGAGGCCCACCAGGGAGCCCCGGAGATAGGGGGGCGCGCCCCTAGGGGGGCGCCCTCCTGTCTCCTGGACAGGGTGTGGGCCCCCTGGCCTATTTCTTTTGCTCATAATTCCTTAATAATTCCAAAAAGTTGTTTCGTGGAGTCTCAGGTCTTTTGGAGTTGTGCAGAATAGGTTTCCAACGTTTGCTCCTTTTCCAGCCAGAATTCCAGCTGCCGGCATTCCCCCTCTTCATGGTAAACCTTGTAAAATAGGAGAGAATAGCCATAAGTATTGAGATATAATGTGTAATAACAGCCCATAATGCAATAAATATTGATATAAAAGCATGATGCAAAATGGACGTATCAACTCCCCCAAGCTTAGACCTCGCTTGTCCTCAAGCAGAAACCGAAATCGAAAAATATGTCCACAAGTTTAGAGATAGAGGTGTCGATAAAAATAAAAATACGGACATGAAGGCATCATGATCATTCTAATAACAGCAACATATATTTATTTTGTCATATGATTTCTTAAGTTCAAGTAATAAGCAATTCACAAAGTCAAGTATGGTTCAAAAACTTCATTGGGAGCTAACAAACTATAATCTCAGTCATTGAAGCAATTGCAATTTATCGTAATATCAGAAAGCGTCAATAATAGAGCTCCTCAGCAAGCTCACATACTCAACTATCTCGTAGTTTCTCATAATTGTTAACACTCATGCAATACTTGTGGTTATATAGTTTCAACCGGACACTGAGAAAGATAGGGGCTTATTGTGTTGCCTCCCAACGTATTCACCTTTAGGTGATGTCAACAATAATAGCCTATGTCAACTGACATCCAACCGGATATATATATCGTGATCTTTAAAACACGAAGAGCTTGCCAAAGGATAAAATGAAAAAGGGAAAGGTGAGGATCACCTTGACTCAAGTATTAAAGTAAAGCATAAAGTAAAAGATAGGCCCTTCGCAGAGGGAAGCAGAGGTTGTCATGCGCTTTTAGGGTTGGATACACGAAATCTTAGTGCAAAAGAACGTTACTTTATATTGCCCCTTGTATGTGGACCTTTATTATGCAATCTGTCGCTTTTATTACTTCCACAACAAGTTCGCAAAAAGCTTATTTTCTCTGCACTAATAAGTCATGCATATTTAGAGAGCAATTTTTATTGCTTGCACCGATGACAACTTACTTGAAGGATCTTACTCAATCCATAGGTAGGTATGGTGGACTCTCATGGCAAAACTGGGTTTAAGGATATTTGGAAGCACAAGTAGTATCTCTACTTGGTGCTAGGAATTTTGGCTAGCATGAGGGGGAAAGGCAAGCTCAACATGTTTTAGAAGGTCACTGACAATATACTTTAACTGAGATGTCGGAAAACATAAACCATTACGTTGTCTTCCTTGTCCAACGTCAACTCTTTTAGCATGTCACACTTAATGAGTGCTTCACAATCATAAAAGATGTCCAAGATAATATATCTATATGTGAATCCCTCTTTCCTGATCACTTCCTATTAATTGCAACGATGACCAAGGCTACGTTCATCAACTCTCAACAATGTTTATGCCTCATACTTTCTATATGTGAAGTTATCACTATCCATAAGATTAATATGAACTCTTTTGTTCTTTCTACTTTCTCAAGATCATAGCAACATAGCAAAGCCCTTGACTCAACACTAATATTTATTATAGATAGCACACGGGCTTGCTTACATAAAGAGATCACAATGAAAAACTCAAAACTACTTGATATCAAAAGCTTCGAACTAATAGATCAAGATACTACTAAAAGGATCGAACTAAATAAAGCGGTAAAGATAGGAGTGTGATGGTGATACGATACCGGGGCACCTCCCCCAAGCTTGGCAGTTGCCAAGGGGAGTGCCCATACCCATGTGATTATTTCTCCTTCTTCACGGTTGGTGTCATGATCTTCTTGGCGATTTTGCCTTTCAGGATACGGTTCTCCTCCTCGAGCTTATTGACTTGTTGTTTGAGGTCCATATTTTCTTTGCGGAGCTTGCCCATGACAGACAAGGCTCCTTTTACCCAAGGATGCTGCATAGCTTCTGGAGAACAAGTGAAACTCTTTTTCATATTTTCATAAGAAAGAAATCTAGAGTTGAAAGGAGTGACCGAAGCAGGGACAGCCAGGCTAGGTAGTTCCCCCATAGTGAATTCTGCTTGGAGATGAGACGTGACTTCTTGATCTTCCTCCATGGCATCTATCCTTTTCAAATCAGCCTCCATCTCATCCTCCGTTAATGGCCCAAAGTGATAGGCATCGATATTTGCTCCTGGACCTGGCGTTGGGTGAGACACCCGACTCTCCCCAACTGATTCCTGAGAAGACATCTTGCTTAATTCTATGAAAGGAATAGCTCGAAACAAAAACAGAGGATAATTGCGTGATACAGTGGCCAAAACCTTCAGGAGTATATATAATGAATTTTTACCGACCAAAATACGTAACATACAAGAAAATGGAGTCCGGGAGGCACACGAGGTGCCCACAAGACAGGGGGCGCGCCCCTACAGGGGGGAGCGCCCTCCTCTCTCGTGGGAGCCTCGTGTCCCTTTCGGACTACTTCTTTCTTCCTAAAATCCTTAAATAATCCAAAACTGATGAAAATTGCCATTAGAGTTATTTTGGAGTCGGTTTACTTACTGTACCACGTACCTATGCCTTTTCGGAGTTTGGAACATTCTGGAAAGTGTCTCTTATGTATTCCTCAGGGGTTATGGTTTCAATAATATTTGTTTCAACATTGATAGGATTACCTGAAATATAATGTTTAATTCTTCGACCGTTTAACACCCTCGGATTTGTGCCTTCAAAGTTGTTGATTTTTATAGCACCAGAAGGATAGACTTCCTCGATAATGTAGGGACCTTCCCATTTTGAAAGAAGTTTTCCTGCAAAAAATCTTAAACGAGATTTGAATAATAACACATAATCTCCTACATTAAACTCACGCTTTTGTATCCTCTTATCATGCCAGCGTTTGACTTTTTCTTTGAAGAGCTTGTCATTCTCATATGCTTGGGTTCTCCATTCATCAAGTGAGCTAATATCAAATAACCTTTTATCACCGGCAAGTTTGAAGTCATAATTAAGCTCTTTAATAGCCCAATATGCTTCATGTTCAAGTTCAAGAGGTAAATGACATGCTTTTCCATAAACCATCTTATAAGGAGACATACCCATAGGATTTTTGTATGCGGTTCTATAGGCCCATAATGCATCATCAAGTTTTTTGGACCAATTCTTTCTAGATCTATTCACAGTCTTTTGCAAAATTAATTTGAGCTCTCTATTGCTCAACTCTACTTGACCACTAGACTACGGGTGATAAGGAGATGCAATTCTATGATTGACATCATACTTAGCAAGCATCTTACGGAAAGCACCATGAATAAAGTGTGAACCACCATCAGTCATAAGATATCTAGGGACTCCAAACCTCGGAAAAATAACTTCTTTAAGCATTTTAATAGAAGTGTTATGATCAGCACTACTAGTTGGAATAGCTTCTACCCACTTAGTAACGTAATCAACATCAACTAAAATATGTGTATAACCATTGGAGGCAGGAAAAGGTCCCATATAATCAAAGCCCCAAACATCAAACGGTTCAATAACAAGAGAATAATTCATAGGCATTTCTTGACGTCTACTGATGTTACCTATTCTTTGACATTCATCACAAGATACGACAAACTTACGAGCATCTTTGAAAAGAGTAGGCCAATAAAAACCAGATTGTAGTACCTTGTGTGCAGTTCTATCTCCAGCGTGGTGTCCTCCATAGGATTCAGAGTGACACTTGCGTAGGATTTGTTCCTGTTCATGCTCAGGCACACAACGTCTAATAATACCATCTACTCCTTCTTTATAAAGGTGTGGATCATCCCAGAAGTAATGTCTTAAATCATAAAAGAACTTTTTCTTTTGCTGGTATGTGAAACTAGGCGGTATATATTTAGCAACAATGTAATTAGCATAGTCAGCATACCAAGGAGCAGTACGAGAAGCATTGACAACCGCTAATTGTTCATCAGGAAAACTATCATTAATAGGCAGTGGGTCATCAAGAACATTCTATAGCCTAGACAAGTTGTCTGCAACGGGGTTCTCAGCTCCCTTTCTATCAATAATATGCAAGTCAAATTCTTGGAGCAAGAGAACCCATCTAATGAGTCTAGGCTTAGCATCTTTCTTTTCCATAAGATATTTAATAGCAGCATGATCAGTGTGAATAGTAACTTTGGAATCAACAATATAAGGTCTAAACTTATCACATGCAAACACAACTACTAAGAATTCTTTTTCAGTGGTAGCATAATTTCTCTGGGCAGTATCAAGAGTCTTACTAGCATAATGGATACCATTCAATTTCTTATCGACTCTTTGCCCTAGAACAGCACCTACAACATAATCACTAGCATCACAGATAATTTCAAAAGGCAAATTCCAGTCAGGTGGCTGAACAATAGGTGCTGTGATTAAAGCTTTCTTAAGTGTTTCAAATGCTTCTACACAATCATCATCAAAGACAAAAGGAATATCTTTTTGCAATAAATTAGTCAGAGGCCTAGAGATTTTAGAAAAGACCTTAATGAACCTCCTATAAAAACCGGCATGACCAAGGAAACTTCTTATACCTTTTATGTCCTTGGGACATGGCATCTTTTCAATAGCATCAACTTTGGCTTTATCAACTTCAATACCCTCTCGGAGATCTTGTGCCCCAAGACAATGCCTTCATTAACCATAAAGTGACACTTTTCCCAATTCAGGACGAGACTAGTGTCTTCGCATCTCTGCAAAACTCGATCAAGGTTGCTCAAACAATCATCAAAAGAGGATCCATAGACGGAGAAGTCATCCATGAATACCTCACAAATCTTTTCACAAAAATCAGAAAATATAGCCATCATGCATCTTTGAAAGGTAGCAGGTGCATTACATAAACCAAAAGGCATACATCTATAAGCAAAAGTACCAAAAGGGCAAGTAAAAGTAGTTTTAGATTGATCCCCCGCTGACACAGGTATCTGAGAGAAGCCAGAATAACCATCTAGAAAGCAAAAATGTGTGTGTTTGGATAGCCTTTCTAGCATTTGATCAATAAAAGGTAAAGGGAAATGATCTTTCTTCGTAGCTTTATTTAACTTATGGAAATCAATTACCATCCTATAGCCTGTAATAATTCTTTGCGGGATCAGTTCATCTTTATCATTAGGGACAACGGTAATACCTCCCTTTTAGGGACACAATGGATAGGGCTTACCCATTCACTATCAGCAACGGGATAAATAATACCAGCCTCAAGGAGTTTTAGTATCTCCTTTCTCACCACTTCCTTCATTTTGGGATTTAATCACCTTTGAGGATCTCTAACAGGTTTGGCATCCTTCTCCACTGAAATTTTGTGTTGACATAATGTGGGACTAATGCCCTTGAGATCATCCAGGGTATATCCTATGGCAGCTCGGTGCTTCTTCAGAGTTTTCAATAATCTTTCTTCTTCTTTCTCTGAAAGGTTAGCACTAATAATAACATGATATATTTCTTTTTCATCAAGATAAGCATACTTAAGATTATCAGGTAATGGTTTGAGTTCAAACACGGGATCACCCTTGGGTGGAGGGGGATCCCCAAGAATTTCAACAGGAAGATTATGTTTTAGCATAGGTTCTTGTTTAAGGAACACTTCATCTATTTCTTCCCTTTCCTTCATAAACATATCGTTTTCATGGTCTAGCAAATATTGTTCTAACGGATCAGTTGGAGGAACAGCAATGGAAGCAAGACCAATAATCTCATCCTTACTAGATGGTTCCTTTTCACGATGTTGTCTACTAAACTTAGCGAAATTAAACTCATGAGACATACCATCTAAGCCAACAGTGACAATATTCTTTTCACAATCAATTTTAGCACTAGCAGTGTTCAAGAAGGGTCTACCAAAAATAATGGGACAAAAATCATCTTGTGGGGAACCGAGAACAAGAAAATCAGCAGGGTATTTAATCTTCCCACACAAGACTTCAACATCTCTAACAATCCCAATAGGTTTAATGGTGTCCCTATTAGCAAGCTTAATAGTAACATCAATATCTTCTAATTCAACTGGTGCAATATCATGCATAATTTCTTTATAAAGATCATAAGGTATTGCATTAGCACTAGCACCCATATCACATAAGCCATGATAACAATGATCTCCAATTTAACAGAAATAACAGGCGTGCCTACAACAGGTCTACGTGTTTTAGTATCGGGTGTAGCAACATTAGCAGTTTCACCCAAGAAAGAGATAACATGCCCATCTAAGTCCTCATCCAAGAGATCTTTAATCGTAGCAATACCAGGTTCAACATTAATTTGCTCAGGGGGTGTATAGGTCCTAGTATTACTCTTACGAACAACAGTCGAAGCTTTAACATGATCTTTTATCCTAACAGGAAAAGGAGGTTTTTCAACATAAGTAGTAGGAATAATAGGATCACTATATGTAATAGTCTATTCTTCGACTGTAATAGGTGCAACTACTTTCACTTCAACAGGAGGATTATATTTAAACCACTTCTCTTTAGGGAGATCAACGCGAGCAGCAAAAGTTTCACAAAAAGTAGCTACTATCTCAAAGTCAAGTCCATACGTAGAGCTAAATCCACGGAAAGCATCGGTATCCATAAAAGATTTAACACAATCAAACTTAGGTGTCATACCTGACTCCTTACCATCGTCGGAACCCCAATCTTCAGAGTTGCGTTTAATTCTTTCCAATAAGTCCCATTTGAAATCAATAGTCTTCAGCATATAGGAACCAACACAGGAGGTATCGAGCAGGTTGCGATTATTAAGAGAAAGCCGAGCATAAAAATTCTGAATAATCATTTCCCGAGAGAGCTCATGATTGGGGCATGAATATAACATTGACTTAAGCCTCCCCCAAGCTTGAGCGATGCTTTCTCCTTCGCGAGGCCAGAAATTATATATGTAATTACGATCACGATGAACAAGATGCATAGGATAGAACTTCTGGTGAAATTCCAATTTCAATCGCTTATAATTCCAAGATCTCGTATCATCACATAGCCTATACCATGTCATTGCATCTCCCTTCAAAGATAAAGGGAAGACCTTCCTTTTGACAACATCATCGGGAATACCTGCAAGCTTAAATAATCCACAAACTTAATCCACAAAGATAAGGTGTAAGTTGGGATGCAAAGTTCCGTCTCCTGCAAAAGGATTAGCTAGCAGTTTTTCTATCATACCCGAAGGAATCTCAAAGTGAATATTTTCATAAGGTTCAGTAGGTTGAGGAGCATCTCTTTGCTCTCTGGTTGGGGTGAAGATACCCCAAACAAGCCACTCAAAGGATTAGTTTCCATAGTGACAAGTAACAAAAAGTTTCAGCACACTATATAATTGTTTCCTTACCAAGTTCCACTCACCAAGAGCACTACGCTCCCCGGCAATGGCGCCAGAAAAGAGTCTTGATGACCCACAAGTGTAGGGGATCTATCGTAGTCCTTTCGATAAGTAAGAGTGTCGAACCCAACGCGGAGCAGAAGGAAATGCTAAGCGGTTTTCAGTAAGGTTTTCTCTGCAAGCACTGAAATAATAGGTGATAGATAGTTTTGTGATAAGATAAATAGTAACGAGCAAAAGTAAATAAAGTGCAGCAAGGTGGCCCAATCCTTTATGTAGCAAAGGATAAGCCTGGACAATTTCTAATAATGAGTGAGGGAGTCCTGGATTAGGGGGTGTCCGGATAACCAGACTATGACCTTTGGCCGGACTCCCGGACTATGAAGATACAAGATTGAAGACTTCGTCCCGTGTCCGGATGGGACATTCCTTGGCGTGGAAGGCAAGCTTGGCGATACGGATATGTAGATCTCCTCCCATTGTAACCAACTCTGTGTAACCCTAGCCCCCTCCGGTGTCTATATAAACCGGAGAGTTTTAGTCCGTAGGACGAACAACAATCACACCATAGGCTAGCTTCTAGGGTTTAGCCTCTCTGATCTCGTGGTAGATCTACTCTTGTACTACCCATATCATAAATATTAATCAAGCATGAGTAGGGTTTTACCTCCACCGAGAGGGCCCGAACCTGGGTAAAAACATTGTGTCCCTTGTCTCTTGTTACCATCCGCCTAGACGTGCAGTTCGGGACCCCCTACTCGAGATCCGCCTGTTTTGACACCGACTTTGGTGCTTTCATTGAGAGTTCCTCTGTGTCTTCATCTTTAGGCCGGATGGCTCCTCCGATCAGCAACAATGACACGGTCCAGGGTGAGACTTTTCTCCCTGGACAGATCTTTGTATTCGGCGGCTTTGCACTGCGGGCCAATTCGCTTGGCCATTTGGAGCAGATCGAAAGCTACGCCCCTGGCCATCAGGTCAGATTTGGAAGCTTGAACTACACGGCTGACATCCACGGAGACTTGATCTTCGACGGATTCGAGCCACGGCCGGGCGCGCCGCACTGTCGCGATGGGCATGATCTAGCTCTGCCGCCGAACAGTGCCGAGGAGGCTGCCCCGGTGTCCGCTCCGACCCTTAGTTCGGAGCCGACTACGCCAATCGAGGACGGATGGCTAGACACCGCCTCGGGGGCTGCAAGTTCTGTGGCGATCGAGTCGAACACCAGTCTTGTCCTTTGTGAAGCTCGTGACTCCAAGGCGTCGGACTCCTCTCCGGACTCCGAACCTTCTGCGCCCCTGCCGATCGAATCCGATTGGGCGCCGATCATGGAGTTCGCCGCCGCGGACATCTTTCAGCATTCGCCCTTCGGCAACATTCTGAATTCACTAAAGTCTCTCTCTTTATCAGGAGAGCCCTGGCCGGACTATGGTCAGCAAGGATGGGATGCGGACGACGAAGAAATTCAAAGCCCACCCACCGCCCACTTAATAGCCACTGTCGATGATTTAACCGACATGCTCGATTTTGACTCCGAAGACATCGACGGTATGGACGGCGATGCAGGAGACGACCAAGACCCAGTGCCTTTAGGGCACTGGAAGGCCACCTCGTCATACGACATATACATGGTGGACACCCCTAAAGAAGGGAATGGCGATGGAACAACGGAGGATGACCCCTCCAAGAAGTAGCCTAAGCGCCGGCGTCAGCGGCGCCGCTCTAAATCCCGCCAAAGCAAAAATGGTGATTCCGGCACGGGAGATAATAACACCCCGGACAGTGCCGAAGACAACCCCCTCCAGCAGGATTCAGCACAGGAGGATGGAGAAGCCAGCCCTCACGAGAGAGCGGCAGACAGGGAGGTCGAGGATGATAATTACATGCCTCCCTCCGAAGACGAGGCAAGCCTCGAAGATGACGAATTCGTCATACCTGAGGATCCAGTCAAAAAAGAGCATTTCAAACGCAGGCTTATGGCCACGGCAAGCAGCCTCAAGAAAAAATAGCAGCAGCTTAGAGCTGATCAAAACTTGCTAGCCGACCAATGGACTGAAGTCCTTGCGGCCGAACAGTATGAACTCAAACGCCCCTCCAAGAGCTACCCAAAGCGCAGGTTGCTACCCCGATTAGAGGAAGAAGCACCTAAACCTACATCACCAGCACACGACGCGGCCGACCGGCCACCTCGTGGCCGCGACAGAGAGGCCTCTCGGCCATCGATTCAAGCCGCACCCCGGCGCCGCTATACGAAGGCACGGGGACATGCGCCGGACCTGCAAGACATATTGGAGGACAAGGCAAGGCAAACAAGATCGATCTATGGATCGCGTGGGCGCCCCACGGCACGTAACGATAACCGTCATGCCGGATATGGCAAATACGGCCAGGCCGAACACAGCAGACAAAGCTCCTTTGAGCTACATCGCGATATAGCCCAGTACAGAGGCGCCGCACACCCACTATGCTTCACAGATGAAGTAATGGATCATCAAATCCCCGAGGGTTTTAAACCCGTAAACATCGAATCATATGATGGCACAACAGATCGTGCGGTGTGGATCGAGGATTATCTCCTTCATGTCCACATGGCCCGCGGTGATGATCTACATGCTATCAAATACCTCCCACTCAAGCTTAAAGGACCAGCTCAGCATTGGCTTAACATCTTGCCAGCAGAGTCAATTGGTTGCTGGGAGGACCTGGAAGCCGCATTCCTTGACAACTTCCAGGGCACCTATGTGCGAACACTAGACGCCGATGACCTAAGACACATCATTCAGCAGCCAGAGGAATCGGCCAGACAATTCTGGACACGGTTCTTAACCAAGAAAAATCAAATAGTCGACTGTCCGGATGCAGAGGCCCTCGCAGCCTTCAAACATAACATCCGTGACGAATGGCTTGCCCGGCACCTAGGACAGGAAAAGCCGAAATCCATGGCAGCCCTCACAACACTCATGACCCGCTTTTGTGCGGGAGAAAACAGCTGGCTAGCTCGCAGTAATAACATGACTAAGATTCCTGGTAATTCAGATACCAAGGACAACAATGGCAGGTCGCGTCGCAACAAACACAAGCACCGCATTAACGGTGACAATGCAGAGGATACAGCAGTTAACGCTGGATTCCGAGGCTCTAAACCCGGTCAGCGGAAAAAGCCATTCAAAAGAAGTAATACGGGCCCGTCCAATTTGGACCGAATACTCGATCGCTTGTGCCAGATACACGGCACCCCCGAAAACCAGCCAACCACACCAATAAGGATTGTTGGGTGTTCAAGCAGGCAGGCAAATTAAGCGCCGAAAACAGAGACAAGGGGCTGCATAGCGATGACGAGGAGGAGCCCCAGCCGCCGAACAATAGGGGACAGATGGGCTTCCCCCCACAAGTGCGGACGGTGAACATGATATATGTAATCCACATCCCTAAAAGGCAATGGAAGCGTGCACTCAGGGACGTATATGTGTTGGAGCCAGTCGCCCCAAAGTTCAACCCATGGTCCTCTTGCCCGATCACTTTTGATCGAAGGGACCACCCCACTAGTATCCGCCATGGCGGATTCACCACATTGGTTCTAGACCCAATCATTGACGGATTTCACCTCACTAGAGTCCTTATGGACGGCGGCAGTAGCTTGAACCTGCTTTATGAGGATACAATGCGAAAAATGGGCATAGATCCCTCAAGGATTAAACTCACAAAGACGACCTTTAAAGGCGTCATACCAGGTGTAGAGGCCAACTGTACACGCTTAGTCACACTGGAAGTGGTCTTCGGATCCCCGGATAATTTCTGAAGCGAGGAGTTAATCTTCGACATAGTCCCGTTCCGCAGTGGCTATCACGCCCTGCTCGGACGAACCGCATTTGCAAAGTTCTATGCGGTGCCGCACTACGCATACCTCAAGCTCAAGATGCCAGGCCCTCGAGGAGTAATTACGGTCAACGGAAACACCGAACGCTCTCTCCGAACGGAGGAGCATACGGCGGCCCTAGTGGTGGAAGTACAAAGTAGCCTCTCAAGGCAATTCTCCAGTCCGGCTATTAAACGTCCGGACACCGGCAAGAGCGCCCGGAGTAACCTACAAAAAGACCGCCTGGCACGTTCCGAGCAGGCGTAGCAGTTCAGCCCCAACCCCAGCCCTCGGGAAAGTGTGCAACCAGTGTTACGCGTACATAACTACGCTCTCAAAGTACCATGGGCATAAGGGGAGGGGCACAACCACGGCACGCCCAACATGCGGCTCAACCGCACTAGGGGCTCCAAATTTTGTCATTTCCTTTTTCTTACTTTCAGGACTCCATTCTCCGGAAGGCCTGTCCGGCAGTACAATCGCCGAACACATGATGCAACATCCAGGGAGGCAGCAAACTACGTCGAATGTCTAGGTGGTCTCTTTAACGAGCTAAATACCTTCCTTACATAAAGTCCCGCAGCTTGCCCCTGGAGGGGGACATATCAAATAATCCCATCTCTTGCTTATCACACTATTTGTATCGTTCTGCTTTCACAACAGCCTTTTAATAAACAATACATAGCTCTTGTCTATTATTGCATTCATTTTTTATGTAAGTATGTTCAGTTACGACATCATGCAACCGTACACTTTGGTACGGTCAATACACCAGGGGCTTAAGTACCCCAGAATATGGTGTGAGAAGTCTGAACACTATCACGAGTGCGGCACCCCAAACTTATATAATTATATGCATCGGCTCCGAATCATGTCTTGGATCAATAGTTGGGTTTGCCCGGCTCCCATGTTTTGGTACCTTACGTTCCGTTATATCGGCTAAGGTAGCGCTGCGAGAACTACTGCGATTGTGCCCCAGTTGAGCTAGGTTAAGCACCTCAGTAGAGAAAGCTAAAACTGACCGTCATGATAAGGCAAGAGCCGGTCGCTGTTCGAGAGGTTTTTCAAGTCCCTAAAGACTTATGCCGCTTAGAGCGAGGAGCTGGCTTTATCCGGCCTAGGCGTGGATAGCGCCCCGAACTCGGTCTTCCGAATACTAGGGGCTTCGCCGAAATTTAAAATTATATAATTCTATGGCTAAGTGAGAGTGATAAAGCATCATAGTCCGATTGCCTTGTTCGTTGTGCTGAGCGCCTCCCTCGAAGGACCCAAGAATGGGAACAAGAGCGCTCAGGTTTATCCCGAACACCCCAGCACTCGTGGCATGGGGGCAGAAGCCGACGACTCGCATCTCTCAGATTTAATAAACGGCCGCATAGAAGGTAATATTTTAAATTCAACAAGCGTTGCTTAGCGTATATGAACAAGTTTTCAGCGCACAGGATAAACACAAGCGAGTTTACTCAAAAATTACATCCCTGGTACATTCATTCGCCACAAGGCGGGCACCCTTCAGGACGCTCTCATAATACATTTCGGGCCTGCGATGCTCCTTCCCCTCCGGTGGCCCATCTGTCACCAGCTTCTCAGCATCCAGCTTGCCCCAGTGCACTTTAGCGCGGGCAAGGGCCCTACGGGCGCCTTCGATGCATACGGAGCGCTTGATGACTTCAAGCCGTGGACAGGCATCCACCAGCCGCCTCACCAGCCCAAAGTAGCTCCCAGGCAGGACCTCCCCAGGCCACAGCCGGCCTATAAGGCCCTTCATGGCCTGTTCGGCCACCTTATGGAGATCGACCAGCTGCTTCAGCTGGTCGCTCAAGGGCACCGGGTGTCCGGCCTCAGCATACTGGGACCAGAACACTTTCTCCGTCGAGCTCCCTTCTTCGGCTCGGTAGAATGCAGCAGCGTCAGACACACTGTGGGGCAGATCTGCGAATGCTCCTGGAGAGCTCCGGACTCGGGTAAGTAACAAGTAATTCACTTTCATGTGCTTGCTTTGCATAAAAAATGCCTTACCCACCGCTATCTTCTTCATCGCCTCAATTTCCTGGAGAGCTTTTTGGGCTTCGGCCTTGGCGGATTTGGCGTTCTCAAGGGCCGAGGCAAGCTCGGACTCTCGAGTCTTTGAGTCAAGCTCCCATTTCTCGTGTTTCTTCACAAGTGCATGGAGCTCTTGCCGCACTTCCTCCGCCCACGCCTCCTGCTTCTCTCGCTCGGTGCGCTCCACGGCCGCATTGTCTTTGGCCTTGGACAGCGCTTCCTTCAGGGTCGCCACCTCGGTTGTGGCCCCTGTAACATTCATGTTGGTCCTGCCATTATTTACAACCAGGTATTTTCATATACTTAAATAAGGTACCACTTACCTTCCTTGTCCTCGAGCTGCTTCTTGGCAAGGCAGAGCTCGTTCTCAGACCGCTCAAGGTTCTGCTTCAATGCATCAACCTCCGCAGCCAGTGCGGCAGAGGTCAGCAGCGCAACCTGCATTCCCATATTGACATATTTATGTTAGACTCCTGCGTATATCTTTTCAGATCCTCAGTTCGGCTTTTCTTTTCGAACACCGAACTGAGCATCAGGGGCTACTGTCTATGCGGTAATATTTTTACATGTCTTAAATACATACCTCAAAGCCTGTTAGAAGGCTGGCACAGGCTTCTGTCAGCCCGCTTTTGGCGGACTGAACCTTCTAGATCACCGCACTCATAATAGTGCGGTGCTCCTCGTCGATGGAGGCGCCGTTAAGCACCTCCAGCAAATTATCCGGTGCCTCCGGCTGGACGGAGGTCACCGGCGTCCTAGGCTTGCCCTTCTTATGAAGGGGCCGCCTGCCGAACTCTGGAACCACTAAAGGTTCAGGTGTGGCGTCCGGCCCAGGGCCGGACTTAGATCCCACTGGGGTTTTGTCCCCTTCGCGCCTGGAGTCCGGAAGGTCGCCTTGCGGCGCCTCCGGGGCTACCTCCTCCTGGCCTGGCCCCTTCTGGGACTCCACCTCGACATCGTTCGTGGGGCGAGGGGAGGTAGCAGTCGGAAGTGAAAGACTATTCACATCCGACGAATCCAGGGATCCGCTCGATGAAGCGTCGAGCTGGGCCTTGGGCGGACTGCATGATTATGTTCGACGTTAGAAGATACTATGCACTAAAGGAATGCCATGAGTTATTCTGGTATCCGGATACTTACGATGTTGCCAGGGGCTTGGCCCTGGATGGCCACTCCTCTCCGCCGTCTTCGGCATCGGTGGCGTAGTCCGGAAGAAGGGTCTTCCCCTTCTTGGACCCTCCGGCCCCCCTAGTTGGGGTAGCCTTCCTTTTCTTTCCTCCCCCCGTTGGAGGGGGAGAGGCCTCTTATTCCTCCTCCTCGCCTTCGGGGGAGGAGTGCGCTTTGGAGTCATCGGACGAATCTGACACTACCAGGTGCCGGGAACACTTTCAAGTTCCCGTGGCCTTCTTCTTGGCCTTCTTCTCCGGCACCACGTGAGGTGCCGGGACCAGCAGCTTCGCCAAGCGGGCATCTGCTGGGTCTTCGGGCAAAGGGGCCGGACAATCGATCTGTCCGGACTTCTTTTGCCAGTCCTGTTAAAGGAATGGGAGCTTAGATCCCGCATAGAGTCAAACTATGAAAGACAAATATCCTGTGATGGGTAAAATAAACTTACCGCGCTGGCTTGGCGCTTTGCGCAGAATCCACGATCCTCGGTGGTGGGAGGGTGAACCTCGGAGCCCTTGAATAGCACCTTCCAAGCATCTTTGTGCATTGTGTTGAAAAGCCTGGACAAAGTTTGGTGCTGGACCGGGTCGAATTCCCACAAGTTGAAAGCCCGTCGTTGACACGGGAGGATGCGGCGGAAGAGCATGACCTGGATTACGGTGACTAGTTTAACCTTCTTGTCCATCAGGTTTTGGACGCAGGTTTGGAGTCCGGTCACCTCTTCCGGATTACCCCACGACAGGCCCGTCTCTTTCCAAGAGGTGAGCCGTGTGGGGATGCCAGATCGGAATTCGGGGGCTACTGCCCGTTCAGGGTCACGCGGCTCGGTGATGTAGAACCACCCCAATTGCCACCCTTTGATGGTTTCCACAAAGGAGCCCTCGAGCCATGTGATGTTAGTCATCCTGCCCACCATGGCGCCTCCGCACTCTGCTTGCCGGCCGCCCACTACCTTCGGCTTGACATTGAAGGTCTTTAGCTATAAGCCGAAGTGGGGCTTTATGCGGAGGAAGACCTCGCACACGACGATAAACGCCGAGATATTGAGGATGAAGTTTGGGGCCAGATCGTGGAAATCCAGGCCATAGTAGAACATTAGCCCCCGGACAAATGGGTGGAGTGGGAAGCCTAGTCCACGGAGGAAATGGGTGAGGAACACCACCCTCTCATGGGGCCTAGGAGTGGGGATGATCTGTCCTTCATCTGGGAGCCGGTGTGCGATGTCGTTGGACAGATATCTGGCGTTCCTCGGTTTTTTGATGTGCCCCTCCGTGACGGAGGAGGCCATCCACTTGCCTCCCGCTCCGGACATGGTTGGAGAAGGTTGAGGTGGGAAGTGCGGACTTGGGCGCTGGAGCTCGAGTGCGCGGGGATGGATAAGCAAAGGAGGAAGAAGGCGTAGATGGAAAGGGTGGATCCTTATCCCCTTATATGGGCGGACGAAACTATGTACCCCCACCAGCCTAGTAAAACTCGCTTATCTCCCAAGCGCCGTGATTAATGGCGCGGTTGGGTTACCCACGCCCGTATTGATGAGAATCCCGGAATAAGGGGACATGATCTCTGCTTTGACAAGACGTGCCAAGGAAACCGCCTCGCTAAACGCACTGAGGTGGGACGTAAAACGATTCGAATAAAGGCTTGGACATGGCATGATGTCACGCTGCGGAATACGTCAGCAGATTAGATTTGTACAAATATTACTCTCTCTATGGTGGTATGTGGAACTTATTTTGCAGAGCCGGACACTATCCTTGTGTTCAACATCTTCTATGAAGTATTCGGAGGAGGAACCCGCCTTGCAATGCCGAAGACAATTTGCACGCCGGACTTGTCGTCATTGAAGCCTGGTTCAGGGGCTACTGAGGGAGTCCTGGATTAGGGGGTGTCCGGATAACCGGACTATGACCTTTGGCCGGACTCCCGGACTATGAAGATACAAGATTGAAGACTTCGTACCGTGTCCGGATGGGACATTCCTTGGCATGGAAGGCAAGCTTGGCGATACGGATATGTAGATCTCCTCCCATTGTAACCGACTCTGTGTAACCCTAGCCCCCTCCGGTGTCTATATAAACCGGAGAGTTTTAGTCCGTAGGACGAACAACAATGATACCATAGGCTAGATTCTAGGGTTTAGCCTCTCTGATCTCGTCGTAGATCTACTCTTCTACTACCCATATCATCAATATTAATCAAGCAGGAGTAGGGTTTTACCTCCATCGAGAGGGCCCAAACCTAGGTAAAAACATCGTGTCCCTTGTCTCTTGTTACCATCCGCCTAGACGCGCAGTTCGGGACCCCATACCCGAGATCCGCCGGTTTTGACACTGACAATAAGGAAGGAGCTTGAGGAAGTCCTGGACTAGGGGGTGTCCGGATAGCCCAACTATCATCATTGGCCGGACTCCAAGACTATGAAGATACAAGATTGAAGACTTCGTCCCGTGTCCGGATGGGACTTTCCTTGGCGTGGAAGGCAAGCTTGGCGATACGGATATGTAGATCTCCTACCATTGTAACCGGCTCTGTGTAACCCTAGCCCTCTCCGGTGTCTATATAAACCGGATGGCTTTAGTCCGTAGGACGAAAAACAATCATACCATAGGCTAGCTTCTAGGGTTTAGCCTCCTTGATCTCGTGGTAGATCTACTCTTGTAACACACATCATCAATATTAATCAAGCAGGACGTAGGGTTTTACCTCCATCAAGAGGGCCCAAACCTGGGTAAAACATTGTGTCCCTTGTCTCCTGTTACCATCCGCCTAGACACACAGTTTGGGACCCCCTACCCGAGATCCGCCGGTTTTGACACCGACATTGGTGCTTTCGTTGAGAGTTCATCTGTGTCGTCACCGATAGGCTCGATGGCTTCTTCGATCATCAATAACGATGTAGTCCAGGGTGAGACCTTCCTCCCCAGACAGATCTTCGTATTCGGCAGCTTTGCACTGCGGGCCAACTCGCTTGGCCGTCTGGAGCAGATCGAAAGCTACGCCCCTGACCGTCAGGTCAGATTTGGAAGTTTGAACTTCACGGCTGACATCCGCGGGGACTTGATCTTCGATGGATTCGAGCCGCAGCCAAGCGCGCCGCACTGTCACGACGGGCATGATTTAGCTCTGCAGCCGGACAGTACCCTGGAGGCCGCACTCGATCCCGCTCCGATCTTCAATTCGGAGCCGGCTGCGCAGATCGAGGACGGATGGCTAGACACCGCCTCGGGGGCTGCAACCTCTACGGTGATAGAGCCGAACACTGACCTTGTCCCTCATAAAGCTCGTGACTCCGAGGTGCCGGACTCCTTGCCGGACTCCGAACCTCCCGCGCCCCCTCCAATCGAATCCTATTGGGCGCCGGTCATGGAGTTCACCGCTGCGGACATCTTTCAACACTCACCTTTCGGCGACATCTTGAGTTCGCTAAAGTATCTCTCGTTATCAGGAGAGCCCTGGCCGGACTACGGTCAGGACGGTTGGGATGCGGACGACAAAGAAATTCAAAGCCCACCCACCACCCACTTAGTAGCCACTGTTGACGATCTAATCGACATGCTAGACTACGACTCCGAAGACATCGACGGTATGGACGACGATGCCGGAGACGACCAAGAACCAGCGCCTACCGGGCACTGGAAAGGCACCCCAACTCACGACGGATACATGGTGGATACACCAAAAGGAAGCGATAATGAGGAACAACGGGACAGGGCGAAGGACAACTCCCCCAACAAACAACCAAAACGGCGACGCAAGCGCCACCCGAAGTCCCGGCTCGATAAAAACGACACCCATACGGACCCGGCCTTAAAGCAGGGCGAAGCAGTGGACGGCGAACATGCCACCAAGCAACCATCCGAATATGACGAACTGGACAAGCAACCCATCCCCGGCGAAAACAAGAGCCTAGACGATCTCACGCCGAACACATCGCCAGAGCATAAGAACCTTCATAAAAGGCTCGTCGCCACTGCAAGAAGTTTGAAGGAGCAAAAGCGGAAGCTCAAAACAGCGGATGACGCACTCAGAATGATATGGAGCAAAGTACTCAATACCATAGATAAATATGGCGCTAGTAACCAGGCAAAGAGCTACCCAAAGCGCAAGCTGTTGCCCGAATTTGACGAGGAGGCCTTAGAGCCCCCGCAGTCAAAAAAGAAAGAGGCCGCCTGGCCGGATAGACGACCAGATGACAGGCTAAGAGCATCAAGGGGCGCCGCACACAAGCCGGCACACGATCAGCATAAAGATCCTCGGAAAAAGGATGACCCGGTCAGGTCCATCTATGGGCCAAAAAAGAAGACTCCAGGAAGCAACACAACCCGCCGAGCGTTTGAAGACAACGGCACACCCAAATACAGGGGCGCCGCACACCCACTATGTTTCACCGACGAGGTACTGGATCATGAATTTCCAGCGGGATTCAAACCCGTAAACATAGAGGCATATGACGGAACAACAGACCCCGGAGTCTGGATTGAGGATTATATCCTACATATACATATGGCTAGAGGAAACAACCTCCATGCCATAAAATACCTACCCCTCAAGCTCAAAGGGCCAGCTCGGCATTGGCTCAAAAGCCTCCCAGAAAATACCATTGGAAGTTGGGAAGAGCTCGAGGATGCGTTTCGAGCAAATTTTCAGGGGACTTATGTCCGCCCTCCGGATGCAGACGATTTAAGTCACATAACTCAACAGCCCGGAGAGTCAGCACGCAAATTCTGGAATAGGTTCCTCACCAAAAAGAACCAAATAGTCGACTGTCCGGACTCCGAAGCCTTAGCAGCCTTTAAGCACAACATCCGAGATGAATGGCTCGCAAGACACCTCGGCCAGGAAAAACCAAGAACAATGGCCGCACTAACAAGCCTCATGACCCGCTTTTGCGCAGGGGAGGACAGCTGGCTGGCTAGATGCAGCACCAGCGACCCGAGTACATCCAAAGTCAGGGATGGAAATGGGAAATCACGATGCAGAAAAGATCAACGCCGGAATAAGGAAAATGGCCCAAATAGCACAGCGATTCAAAAGCTCTCGGCCGAATAACAAAACACTGCCCCTCAAGGACAACAATGACGAGCTATCCAACCTAAACAAAATTCTGGATAGGCTATGTCAAATACATAGTACCTCTGGGAAGCCTGCAAACCATACCCACAAAGATTGTTGGGTCTTCAAGCAGTCCGGCCGACTTAACGCCGAACGCAAGGGGCTCGACGCACAAAGCGAAGACGACGAACCCCACAAGCAGCACGCCGGAAAACAGAAGACTTTCCCACTAGAAGTCAAAACAGTGAACTCACTTCATGTGATAACACGAAAACTCAGTGTGGCACCTGCCATACCAGGACACCATCCGCAGAATGGTGGTAGACCCTACCAAAATTCGCCGTAGCAGCACTTCCTTCAAAGGAGTGACGCCAGGCCTTAAAGCCAATTGTACAGGCTCTGTACCACTAGAGGTTGTGTTCGGTTCATCCGACAACCTCGGCCGCGAAAAGCTCACTCTCCATATCGCCCCATTTAACAGTAGCCCTTAAGCACTACTGGGACGCAAAGCTTTCGCCCGCTTTAATGCAATACCACATTACGCGTCTCTTATGCTTGAAATGCCCGGTCCACGCGGCGTTATCTCATTAAAGAGTAACTCCGAGTGTCACTCGACCACGGAGAACGTGAGACTGCCTTGACAGCCACACACTAATCCAACCTTGCAGGTCAAAGCCCCTAAAAACAGGTCATTCAGACCTCGGACACGGTTAGGCGAGTCTGGCGTAACTAAACAGGGGGCTTCCCAGCCGCATACCCCTTTACAAGGGGCCGCGCGTATAAACGATGAGAGCCAATAAAGCTCAACTTTATTCATCTTCCAAATTATACTTTATTTTAAATACAACTTTTGCACGATATTTCTTCCGAAGTAAGTCCTTCTCTTTTACAAATGAAGCACGTGCTACACCCGTCTAGGATATAGCACAACGGAGACACAGGCGCAGACGTGCAGCAGGGACCCGTTGCAAGGATTCTTTTCAGATTAAGACCCTGCGTAAACCTTTCTTACTGTCTCTTGTTGATACACATCCCCCGGTTTTCTACCATAACCGAGGAGGAGGCTGGCGTTTTGGCATAGGCCGCGTCAGAAGTTCCTGCCTGTACCTGGACACTAGGGGCTTAGGGCATTGTTCTGCCCGGTATCATAAAGACCGAACACCTCAGGGAGTGTTCGGCGTCTCGAGTTAGGCCTTATATGCATCAGCTCCGAATCATGTCTTTGGTCAAATGTTGGGTTTTCCCGGCTCCTGTGTTTTGCTGCCTTATGTTCCGCTCCATCGGCTAACGCGGCACCAGGAGAACTACTGCGATTGTGCCCCGGTTCGGCCGGGCGAGCACCTCAGTAGAGAAAGCCGAAAACTGACTGTCATGATATAGCGAGAGACTGGTCAACCACTCAATCGACTATTGGAATGTTTAGAATTCCTCCGCTTTTACGAAGGACCGCTTCCCGGTCAGGCACATACGCGCCCCGAGTTCGGAGAGCGCGGTGCCTCTAGGGGCTATATAGTAGACCCACCTTCGAGCTCCTATGGCTAAGTGAAAGTGATAAAGCATTATAGTCCGGGTGCCTAGTTTGCTACGCTATCACCTCCTTAAAAAGGACCAAGACGTTGGATTAAGTGTGAAAAAGTGCTTTTCTTTTTGCAAACACCCCCGCACCATGTGCGTGGGGGCTGAAGCCAAAGACTGCCATCTTTCAGGTTATACATACATATACGGCCGCACAGGAGATAGTTCAATACTTGAACGCACAAGTATAAAAAGCTATGGCATTATAAACATGATCTCACAAATCATACACGTCATTTGAACATGACATCTTTCGAGCACTGCGACTCTATTAAATGAGCGCCCTGCAGGACTTCCTCAAAATAGTGCTCGGCGGGTAATCGGCTTTTGTCCGAACCCTGGGATGCAACAGCGATGGCATCCATGTCCGCCCAGTATGTCTTCACACGGGCGAGAGCCATCCGTGCACCTTCTATGCATGCCGACCGCTTCATCGCCTTGATATGCGGCACCGCCCCAAGGAATTGCTGCAACAAGCCAAAATAGCTCTTCGGCTTGGGCCTTTCCAGCCACGGATGAGCGACCACATCCGTCATGGCAAGTCCGGACAGTCTATTCAGCTCAGCCCACTCAGCCAACCGATCAGTCAACGGAAGTGGACGCTCCGGACTATGGAATTGAGACCAGTAAAGCTCTTCCATTTCGTGATCCTTCTGGCTTCGGAAGTGCACGACTGCGTCCGCCGCACTCGCCGCCAAATCCAGATAAGGATCCTCCGCACCACACAACTGGCCCAGCTGAGCATACTTCGGATCCGTGAACTTCCTACACAGAAGAAAGGGCTTTCCAGCCGCAATGTCTCCGGCTTGATGCAGTTCCTCCTTCATAGCCCGCATCTCACTCTGGGCATCCTTGACTTCGGCGACGGCCTTCTTTAGGCCCTCTTGCTCCACTCGGCGTTCTCCTTAAAGAACCTCACAACGGTCGGTAGCATCTTTTAATTTCAAGGCCATTCCGGCCATCTCTTCCCTGCTTCGGCAGTGAGCAGCCTTTTCGGCTTTTAGCTCTTCCGCTGCCTTCGAGGCAGCCGCATCACTTATCCTGGCTTGCTCCCTTGCCCGAGCAAGCTCTGCTCGAAGGTCTTCCACAGCAGCGGCGCCATCTGCATCAAGCATACAAATTGTAAGGAACGGGCATCAGCTCCCTTACTAGGCAACCGCGGAGCAACCACCTACCTTGCGACTCGTTAAGTCGTTTATTGACCAGCGCGATGTCCACATCCGCAACATCGAGTTGCCTCTTCAGTTCGGCAACTCCATCAGTCCGGCTAGCCACCGAATGTTCCGCCACCTGCATAGGAAAGGCGACATCCCATAACTGAGATTATGATCCTTGGCACGCTGTCGCTTTCGACAGCATACCACGTCTCAGGGGCTACTATCTATACAGGGCGCACTCCATGTGCAAAACTGTCCAAGGTATGTCATTTTTTGCGTACCTCAAACCCCGTCAGCAAACTTCCGACGGCCCCAAACAACCCGCTTTCGGCGGATGAGATCCTCTCAATCACCATACTCATTAATGTGCGGTGATCTTCTGAGATAGACGCCGTCTTGAGCAAATCCTGCAGCTCCACCGGCCGTACTCCAATGGGTGCCGAACTCTCCGGCCCCGCCGGACTTGGGGAGACCCTCCGTGATGACACCTCAGGGTCATCCGCCCCGCCCGATGGGGCGGCAGATGGAGGCGTCTCACTCTCCATCATCTCCGGACGAAGGTCCCCCGAAGATGAGCTCTGCTGAGATGGGCTGAGATCTGAACTGCAAGGTGAAGACTTCGGTTACCTTCGGAAATAATACAGGGGCGTCCCCTATTACAAAAATTCCCCTTTTTACTTATGGCTCGCTGGAGGGCTGATTCCTCTGAGGATACAGTATGGCCGGGGCTCCTCCCGGCGCAGGACCTTCCGGTATAGATTTCTTTCCCCGCTTTGAGGCCTTGGCCTCCGGGTCTTCGGAAGCAGTACTCTTCTCCCCCTAGAAGGAGGGACTCTCAATTCCCCCTTACTGAAAGCCTCCTTGACAGAGGTGGTAGTCTCCCTGTGCCCCCCTCCGCCCTCATCTGAAGGCGCAACCTCCAACATTTTGACTAACACGGGATCCGGCGTGATCTCAGGGAGGGGGGCCGGACACCATATCAGTTTTGCTTGCGCTATCCACTCCTGTCCAAGGGATAGCTAGTTAAAAGGCAAACCCATGATAAATAAATGGACAATATGTCCGGACACAGGGCTACTTACTTGAGTATCCGGGCGATTGCAGCTTAGGCCAGCGTCCTCGGTCAAGTTCGGACGCATCTCGTGCGATCCGAAGAACAGTTTGTACATCTCCGCGGGTGTCAAACCCATGAAGTGTTGGAGAGCTCGTGGCCCCTCCGGATTAAATTCCCACAGGCGGAGGGGGCGACGTTTGCAGGGCAGAAGGCGCCGGATCAGCATAACCTGTGCCACTACGACCAGATTAATCTCCCTTTCTTGGAGGCCTCGAATCCGGTCCCGCAACAGGGGTACGTCTTTGGACGGCCCCCCCAGTTAAGCCCCTTGTTGACCCATGACGTCAGCCGTTGTGGAGGGCCCGAGCGGAAGACGGGCGGTAGCCTCTGCCTGCTGCCCCTGGGAGCGGTGATATAGAACCACTTCTGTTGCCACAAGCCGAGCTCCTCCTGAAAAGAGACCTCGGGCCATGGAACATCGGCCCTCTTGCTTATAACCGCTCCGCCGCACTCTGCCTGACGCCCCTCAATTATCTTCGGCTCCACGTTGAAGGTTTTGAGCCACAAGCCGAAGTGAGGGGTAGTGCGGAGGAAGGCTTTGCAGACGACAATGAATGATGAGATGTGGAGGATGGACTCCGGAGCCAAGTCATGGAATTCCAGCCCATAGTAAAACATGAGCCCCCTCACGAAGGGATCCATCGGGAAGCCTAAACCCTGACGGAGGTGAGACACGAACACGACGCTCTCGCCGGGCTCGGGAGTAGGAATAACTTGCCCTCGGGCAGGCAACCTATGCGAAATCTCGTAGGTCAAATACCTAGCGTCTCTCAGCTTTAGCACGTCTTCTTCCGTGACGGAAGAGGGCATCCACCGGCCTCGTAGGTCGGAGCCGGACATTGTCAAAGGTCGAAGGTACCCGAATCTGGAGCCCTGGGTGTTGGAACTCAGGGCGAGGGGCGGATTCGATTGAGGATTGAAGAAAAAGAACGGGCCTTGGTCTCATTATAAAGAGGAAGAATACCAAGAGCCGTCCCCGTGACCGTTTGGAACCCGCCTTCGATGGAGGGGGCGTGGCAACGGGCGCGGTTGGGTTACCCATGTCCGCATTTATGAGAATCCTGGAATAAGGGGAACACGATCTCTACTTCCACAAGACGTGCCAAGGAAACCGCTTCGCTAAACACGCTGAGGTGGTACAATAAAAACGATTCAAGTAAAGGCTTGGTAGTGGTGTGACGTCACGCCACCAAATACGTCAGCAGATTGAACTTGTGTAAGTATTATTCTCTCTACGGTGGTGCATGGAATTTATTTTGCAGAGCCGGACACTATCCTAGTGTTCACAATCTTCCATAAATTATTCGGAGGAGGAACCCGCCTTGCAATGCCGAAGACAATATGCGCGCCGGACTCGTCGTCATTGAAGCCTGGTTCAGGGGCTACTGAGGGAGTCCTGGACTAGGGGGTGTCCGGATAGCTGAACTATCATCATTGGCCGGACTCCAAGACTATGAAGATACAAGATTGAAGACTTCGTCCCGTGTCCGGATGGGACTTTCCTTGGCGTGGAAGGCAAGCTTGGCGATACGGATATGTAGATCTCCTACCATTGTAACCGACTCTGTGTAACCCTAGCCCTCTCCGGTGTCTATATAAACCGGATGGCTTTAGTCCGTAGGACGAACAACAATCATACCATAGGCTAGCTTCTAGGGTTTAGCCTCCTTGATCTTGTGGTAGATCTACTCTTGTAACACACATCATCAATATTAATCAAGCAGGACGTAGGGTTTTACCTCCATCAAGAGGGCCCGAACCTGGGTAAAACATCGTGTCCCTTGTCTCCTGTTACCATCCGCCTAGACGCACAGTTCGGGACCCCCTACCCGAGATCCGCCGATTTTGACACCGACAGAGCTCCCGAGGACACATTGGGAATTATCGTCAAGCTAGTTTTCGTCACGCTCATATGATTCACGTTCGGTACTTTGATAATTTGATATGTGGGTGGACCGGCACTTGGGTACTGCCCTAACTTGGACAAGCATCCCACTTATGATTAACCCCTATTGCAAGCGTCCGCAACTACAAAAAGGAGTATTAAGGTAAACCTAACCACAACATTAAACATATGGGTCCATATCAACCCCTAACGAAGCAACACATAAACTAGGGTTTAAGCTTCTGTCACTCTAGCAACCCATCATCTACTTATTACTTCCCTATGCCTTCCTCTAGGCCCAAATAATGGTGAAGTGTCATGTAGTCGACGTTCACATAACACCACTAGAGGAGAGACAACATACATCTCATCAAAATATCGAACGAATACCAAATTCACATGACTACTAATAGAAATACTTCACCCATGTCCTCAGGAACAAACGTAACTACTCACAAAGCATATTCATGTTCATAATCAGAGGTGTAATAATATGCATTAAGGATCTGAACATATGATCTTCCACCAAGTAAACCAATAAGTATCATCTACAAGGAGCAATCAACACTACTAGCAACCCACAGGTACCAATTTATGGTTTTGGATACATGATTGGATACAAGAGATGAACTAGGGTTTGAGAGGAGATGGTGTTGGTGAAGATGTTGATGGAGATTGACCCCCTCCCGATGAGAGGATCGTTGGTGATGACGTTGGTGATGGTTTCCCCCTCCCGGAGTGAAGTGTCCCCGGCAGAACAGCTCCGCTAGAGCCCTAGATTGATTCCGCCAAGGTTCCGCCTCGTGGCGGCGGAGTTTCATCTCGTAAGCTTGCCCACGAATTTTTCCAGGACAAAACCCTTCATATAGCAGAAGATGGACACCGGAGGCCCACCAGGGAGCCCAGGAGATAGGGGGACACCCCTAGGGGGGCCCTCCTGTCTCCTGGATAGGGTGTGGGCCCCCTAGCCTATTTCTTTTGCTCATAATTCCTTAATAATTCCAAAAAGTTGTTTCGTGGAGTCTCAGGTCTTTTGGAGTTGTGCAGAATAGGTTTCCAACGTTTGCTCCTTTTCCAGCCAGAATTCCAGCTGCCGACATCCCCCTTCTTCATGGTAAACCTTGTAAAATAGGAGAGAATAGCCATAAGTATTGAGATATAATGTGTAATAACATCCCATAATCCAATAAATATTGATATAAAAGCATGATGCAAAATGGACGTGTCAGGGGGGGTTGTGATTTGACGGCTCATTGGGCATTACTGCGGCGCTACGACCGGGGTGTGTCTACCGTGCAGTTGTGCACTCTAATTTGTGCATATGGCACGTGGACCCCGTTGCCGGTTGCCCACATATCAGCGAAAGGAAGTAGAAAGACAGGAGTAACTAGTTACACATAAATATATTTTTGACAGAGAGATGCTCCCTGTGTAAAGAAATATACAAATCTTTTATATCACAACTTTATACATAAGAAAAATCAAGGGGAATATATATAACATATATAATTATAAAATACAGATTTGTTTTTAACACAGTATAGACGAGTTGGTGATGATGGTGTGCCTGCCATCCTGCAATATAGGCCGTTTATATCTGACGGATAGGAAGGAAACTATGTCAACTTTGCAAAAAGGTACCCACACACCTCTCCACATTTGCAAATAAGGCCTTCCCTCATTCATCCTTTTCTCTCACAAGATAAAATACTCATACAAATGCATCTTGATGTTACGTGCAACGCACGGGCATTATGGGGGTTCAGCTTATTTTATGGAGGTTCAGCTGAGAATATAATACTCAGACAGGCTCACGGTTCTGGACTTTGGGCCGCAGGCCCACCCTGCATGTTTGGGGGCCCATGTGTTCTACCTCAACTCTTTTCATATTGCAAGCGATCGGTATGACGCTGGTTTTAGATGATGTCGCAAGGTGAATACACAAAATTGAATAAAGCACGACAACTGTTGGAATGAAATCGAACGACAGTTCCTAACCAGCAATGAGAGTTGCAACTCTATCAACGATATACCATGTGATAAATAATACTTTCGTACTACTTATACACAAATGACACTTGTTTCACCATGCCAGATTATTACATCAAAATCTCTCGAAGGATAGATCAGTTTGGCAGTTGCGTGCTACTACTGAAGAATTTCAAAGTTGATTTGGACCAGCTCTCCTTGCCGAGAAAGTTCGATTTTGACATCATCCCCTACTACAAGATATGATTTAAATTTGAACCTTGATCATCCTTTAGCATCAATCATCATGCGACCATCCTTTGTACTTACGGTATATTGAGCAGGTTCATTCACACCAAGGCTGCGCATGGTAAGAGAAACTTGGCCGCGGTCGTCCGGATTGTTGAACGACTCCCTCGTTGCTCTAGGAATTCTCTGTTTGCAAACAGGAAGACATACCCAAACAGTTAGATCAACATAGTGCATCATGTGAAACAACATGGAAAGAAAAAAGAACAAAGTACTTGGGCGGCCAATGCTTACCAAGAAGGTGGACATGTCGGTTTTTGTAAGGACTTTGGTATATGAAGTGTGAACTGCAGCCCAGTCTGTTGCCGGTGCAACTACTCATTCGGTTGCCGTTGCACGGGCCGGAGCAGATGCAAGTGCAAGTGTTAGTGCAGGTGCCGAAGCCGCTGTTGCTGCCGGAGATGGTGCTCCTTGTGGAGCTGGTGCCGGTGTCGGAGCAGGTGCCGGTGTCGATGCCGATCCTCCGGTAGATCAGACTGATCCGCTGACGAGGTCGGCGCCCACTCCTCAGCTGGATCAGACTGACCTGCTGCCGATGTCAGTCCTAGAGCAACTACCAGTGCTCGATCCGTTGCTGAAGGTGGTACCGATGTGCGAGACAGCGGCGATCATGTCTGGTCTGCTATGATCAGCTTTCTAACTTGACTAGGATCCGTGACCATGATCCAACTTTTTTCTTCATTTCTTTTAAACGCGAGAAGGACTAATTGTGGCGTTTTTGTTAAACCAAACCGCAGTTCATCATAGGGATTCAGCTTGTACTCAGAGAATAGACTAATCCAATTTTTTTCTAGTACTATAAGTGATGGATAGTGCCTTCATTACTGACACGACATAAGAAGTGAAACCTGCAAAAATAGCCATCGTAGAGCAAACCAAACGGTTTATTCTGTGATGAATGTCACATGGCAAAACCTGCATCGTAAAATTGCAGGAAAAGAAAGAAAACATGACTTTAAATCAATAAGATTTAGACAGTAAATCAATAAGATTTACTTGATGTGACATGAGTGAATCCTTACCAGGAAATCACTATGTTGAAGTACTAAACAAAAGATTGATCGTCCAACTACGGGTGGCATGCAGGGGCCCCGCCTACTCCCACAAGCAGGACAGTTCAAAGGTCATGACAAATCGTATGGACCGAACATCCATGGGACTGGAAATCCTTGTGGGTGCGATAAACCCTGCAATGCATACAGATATTGGAGTGTAACCATAATTGATAAACCGTCCTCACAAAAAAGATGATCTGGATACTTCAAAATATACAGACTGAATTGAGTGGATAGACATTAACATAGACCGTTCTCAGGACTGACCACACACCAAAAGCGGCAGTACTAATAAACAATACAGGGTTCACAAACACAAATCAAGTACTAAACAATAGTACTTACTACAGACAAGCAAAGTTGCACTAATTAAACTCTGCAGACTCTTTCTTGCCACCGACCTACGGGATGAACCCCGCATAACTGACTAGGCCATGGACTTTGTGAGAGATGTCTACATGCACCGTCACCATCTCGTCAACCTTGGAGAACCTAACAGAGTGGTCTTTCCACTCATAAACATGATGATGAAGAGAGGCCGCATCAGATTTGTTGGGAATCTTTACAAGAACCACACCCTTCATAATCGAAGGCACAACCAGGAAATTGTTGTGGTCAAGTACAGCCTCCAGAACACGCCTGACAACAATGCTACAGGAAAACACTAGTTCAGGACATGTGGTGACAAGGACACATCAGCTGGATAGTTTAGCAGTAGAACTCATCCCCAGGTCTTCCAGTTCACATGGCATGACTTTGATAACTTCATCTCCACCGCGGACCTGGTTCTAATTCAAACAGAAACCATATTTTATTACTACCTCCATTTAGAAATATAAGATGATTTTCGATATTATACTCCATATATGACTACATATACGCATAGAAATGAGTGAACAAAGACACTAGAACATGTCTTCAAAGGCATTAGAGCAGATGGATTACTTGCAATATCCATAACACAAGTTACTGAGACATATATACCCTCTTCAAAGGTAGCATTGATGTTCATAAAGTACTCCCTCCGTCCCAAAATTCTTGTCTTAGGTTCGTCTTGATACGGATGTATCAAGTCAATACATCCGTATCTAGACAAATCTAAGACAAGAAATTTGGGACAGAGGGAGTAGTTGAAAGTAATCTATAAGAAATCAATGTCAACCTCTCGCATGTTTTGGTCAAAAGAGGAATTTAGAACCGTCATTTGGTACACTAAAATCACATGCAAGATCACCCAGAAAGTTGTACTACCAGTACTAGTACTGCGTGTTAGATGAAAAAACACGATCAAGATCGAGAAAAAGATCGTCAACAAGAGACATTACCTGGACTTGCTTAATGAGGGATCCCGGAGAGGGGGGCTTGGACAGGGCAATGGCTTTGAGCTTGTCTGCCGTAGTCTCGGCGGGGTGCTTGCGCTTCTTCGTACCATGAGCCTCGACGGTTTTGGCCAGAGCCATAGACATCACGTTGGCCGGTGCTCCAGCGTCCATCCAAGAGAGGAAGCTGAGAGAGAAGAGTGAAAGGAGGAACGAAATGAGGGAGAAGAGAAGCGAGTGGGGTTTTTCTTCAAGAGAGGAAGCTGAGAGAGAGGAGTGAAATGGTGGTTGCTTCGTCTGTATAACTTACTACTAGAAAGGAGGGGGTTTTGTGATTTGACGGCGCATTGGGCATTACTGCGGCGCTTTGATCGGGGTAGTCTACCGTCACCCTACTACGGAGTAATTTAGTGCATGGCTGGTGGACCCAGGTTCTGGTTGTCCCACACGTTGGCGAAGGTGAGTAATTTAGTGCATGGCTGGAGGAGGATCCACACGGTAGAGCGTGTCCATTGTTTTTCTGAAGAAAAAAATGATTACAACAAGCGTTTCCACTCTTACGACAGAGGAGTGCGAAATACGGCAGCCACTTGAACATACACAGTGCTCCTACTACTAGGCATGTGCGGTGGTTCATACGTCAGTACTACATAATGTTGTTGCTAGTGTAGTAAGATATGACGATAACAAATGATGTTGTGCGCATGTCAACTATACCTATATGTGACATAGTACCACTTTTTCGACTGTCCGGTCGAGAATGAACGGTGAGATCAATGTTAACAGAACTAGGTCTATAGTGCACGGAGAGTACGGGGCTACAGTACTCCACGAAACATGAACCATATGAAGCACGAATAGTGTTAGGCAGGTGACGGTGTCCTGGACTAGGGGGTACTCACCACGTCGTCCCCCGATTAGTTAGATTGGGCCGAGGACCCCCATGGCCATATACTCATGGGCCAGTTTGGATAGCTTCCACATACAAGGAAGATTCCACAAGACTTGGTGATCAAGACAAGGACTCCTCCCCACCGGCGTATTCGGCTAGGACTCTTGTTATCCTAGGCCCCTGGTGCATTATATAAACTGAGGCCAGGCTAGTCGATAGACCATATACACAATCATAATCATAGGCTAGCTTCTAGGGTTTAGCCTCTACGATCTCGTGGTAGATCAACTCTCGTAATACTCATATCATCAAGATCAATCAAGCAGGAAGTAGGGTATTACCTCCATCGAGAGGGCCCGAACCTGGGTAAACATCGTGTCCCCCGCCTCCTGTTACCATTAGCCCTAGACGCACAGTTCAGGACCCCCTACCCGAGATCCACCGGTTTTGACACCGACATTGGTGCTTTCATTGAGAGTTCCGCTGTGTGATCGACAAAAGGATCAATGGCTCGTCTGCAGATTAACTGCGACGTCGACATCTTTGTCACCGGCTCGACTGGTCACCTTGGCTTGACCGAGGACTGTGCCCTGCCTCCGACCGTCATGTTCGGACGAGGGCCTTCATCAACACCAACTCCGATCTCTATCAAGATCATGCAGGAATAATCCATGGAGCTCGGGGGCTCAACGTCAACATTGCCCTCGGGCGACCGTGCTGTTTTTCTGGACAACGAACTTGTATCCGCCGCCACCGCCTCCTCGAGTGTCGTTTTAATGATTACTTTGGTGGTATTGTGTGGAATTTAGTCTACAACAACCCTTGAAAATTTCTTCGAGTTCCGATGGAGGAATCTTTGTCAATCTCCGATATACCGGAGCCCTGTCAAACCTAGACGGGAATCTGGATGAGTTTAGGGTGTGGCCTCCAGAGCCCAGCTCGGAGGTCCTTTGGAAGATCCAATCGTACATTTGCTGCGGAATTTCCATATCTACCACTCCTTAAAATTTCAGCTCCATCCAACCATCCAAACTCCGGGAACCTTCCGATTAGTGCATCACTTTTCAGATCTGTTTCCTGCGTGAATACGGATCCGACCCGAATTCATGTTTCTTTATGAACGTGATATATTTGGCAACCTTTTTAAAGGAATTTTCTTATAAGGTATTGTGTGTTGTTTTTAACACGTGCCCATAAAATTTTAATCCTCCTCTGAGCTAATCTTCGCCATCACGCTGGTGTCAAACCAGTCCGGCAATATAGCTCTACGGCTGCCGACCTGCGCTAGACATGTCGTTGCTTTTTGAGCCGAGCTCAACTTCTTCAGATGCTCACCTCGGCGTGCCGAATAAGAGTTCGGAATCGCCAAGGATAAATCATCACCAACATCGTCGCCCCATGGATTACACGGAGCAGGCACACCGACATCGCCGCATGGTCACTCTGTCAAACCAGCATTGGGTGCGTCACAAGTTACGACCTGGGTCGGCATGGCCGCACTGTTGCCTCTTCGAGCCAATGTCCGTCACGCCGAACTACTTCAACACCTCGGCTAACATGGCAGCTGCAACAACTCCTCACTGGCCTGCTCCGTCACCTCGGCTAGACCGGGGACTTGGCTATTTCTTCATCAACATACTCCGGTGACTTCGGCGTCACCAGCCGACCAACTTCGTCACGTTAGCTGGATCGGGGGCTTTGCCTCGGCAAGCCAACCTTTGCCAGCATCACCATGCCATCGCTTTGTCGCCCATCAGGTAATGGGTGTGCAGATCGATTCCCAATTTTGGGAGTCTCTTTTCTTCGGACCACAACAACAAATAAACTAGGTGCTATTAATCCTAACATTTTTTGCTTGTTGGGCTTATTTTTCTTAAGGAATTATTACGCTGGTTTGTTCCATCATCTGTACACAGGTCTATCAAATGGCAGCCACATTAAAAACGGTCGCGTGGTGGTTCAGTCAGTTGCCGTACATAGTTCGGCAAACGCCGCATCCGAAACTCAGACCACCCTGCAAATTTAGGTTTTGTCACGCCTTCACTGCATCACACCGACGCTCTGCATCGACATTGGCTTCGGCGCCAGGCCACATCTCTTTAAATAAATTATGCTTGCGTAAAGCAATTATTCAAGGATTATATATATATATATATTATTTCCTGGACCGCACTGTTTTATGTGTGCAGGTAATCGATTTTGACTGCGTTACATGGTCACTACTCTGGAATGCCGAACTCCTTGCTTGGACACCTCAGGCCTGGGGGCTGGGACCTCGGCCATGCCGAGGATTGCGAACCTTGTCGGTTCAATGGGCGTATTCGTCCCGCCGCAAGCCCGAATCACGTCATCAACACCAAACACATTAACCAGCTAAGTTGCTTTCATTCTCAAAAACTTTCAGTTTTAAATTTTGTTCGGTTCGATCAAGCATTATACTTTTTGGCACAAAGTCGTTTGTGACAAAGTTCTTTGTCAAGACTTTGTTTGTGACGCACATATTCAAATACCCCATTTATTTGGGGGATCCCTTGATGGAGCTTTTCCTCTTGCATATGATTATACTTATACGGCTTCGTTCCTTGTTCGTGTATTACGCCACAATATGCACCATATTGACCTAAGCGATTTGCAAGCTGGGTTGCCTCGCTCCTGTGTTTACCCCTACGTTCCCGATTGTTCGTCTAGGGAGTAAAGGGAGAACCTCTGCGATTGTCACGATCGGGTCATCCGAGCCGGACCTCAGACTGGGTGAAGCCGAAAGCTAGCGCTCTTACTATTTTCAATAATGGTTGGCACACAATGGAACTCATGAGTACAAAACATCTATTGCACAAGTCTCATAGTAATAATGAGCAACCGAAGAAAGGTATCGGTGGGGGTACTATTTTCTTCGAAGATGCTTCTTACACTTCGTTAGTAATATAGCATAAGTTCCATGAGCGTGCTTTGTCTGTTACAGCCTTATGGCCTGATTGCCTGGTTATCGGAAACACCATCGATATTCTCGATAGTGGGAGTACATAACACTTTTCGGTCCTTGACCGAAGAGGGAGAAGCCGACGGTCGGTTAAGACGCGTATAAAGTTCGGGTGAACACAAATATGATACAAGTATTTCGGTACATACAATCATTATACATAAAATCCTTTTGCCCAAGTCACTTGGGGGCTCTTAAAATTTCTATATGAGCTATAAATGTGTTTTCTTCTTGGTCGACAGAAGCACAATTTTTTTCCAATTTTCGGATTGGCGCCGAACACTTGATCTTGCTCGAACGTCATGTTTTTACTAGCGTTTTTGGTTTTCCAAGCTTTCGACACTTTTAAACTATTTGTGTGTTTTTCGCATAAGTCTGACAGTGCAATGCCGGACACCTTTAGAGATTCGGCAAAAACATTCTCGGATGTTGCTATATATGCATCGGTTTCGAATTGTGTCTTTAGTCAATAGTTGGGTTTCCTGGCTCTTGTGCTTGCCTCCTACGTTCCGCTTTGTTCGGCTAGGTGTGCAACGGGAGAACCGCTGTGATTGTGCTTCCAGCTCGCATGGTTAAGCACCTTAGTGGAGAAAGCCGAAAACTGACTGTCACAATAAGCGCAAACTGGTTAGCGATCCGATGACCGTGTTAAATGATGAGCCGTTCATAACATTGGCCGAAGTGTTTACAGCTTGACCTCTGCTGTCACCGAACACTAACCGAGGGCTCGTACCTAGCTTCCCCAGTTTGAAGCTCCTATGACTAAGTGAAAGTTATAAAGCCAAGATATCTGATTGCCTTGTTTCCGCTAACACAACCACCTCCGGGCACCGAGACGTCGGCTAAGGGTTGTCTTGTTATTGCGGAAACACCCTGCGTAGTATCTACAAAGGGGTAGAAGCCGATGATGGGCCACTTTCAACTGCTAAACGGTCGCAATGGAGTCAAAATAAGTATATATCATCAACATTTGTACTCATTATACAAGTGTTGCCTTCTGTAATTATCGTTATATAAAGCCATAAATATGCATCAATTTGACTTAAGATTTTGGCCAAGCTGGGTTGCCTGTCTCCTGTGCTTACCCCTACGTTCCTGATTGTTCGGCTACGCTGTAAAGGGAGCACCTCTGCGATTGTTACTACCGGGTCATCCGAGTTAGTACCTCAGACTGGGTGAAGCCGAAAGCTAGCAATCTTAAAGGATCGCATTGGTCGGCAATGTCGGAAGCAAATTTTTTGGCTCATTAATACCATAGAGTTTGGGAACTTTCCCCGAACTAAATCCTCAATATTTTCCCCCCACATTGATCAGAGCTGAGGTTTCATGATCACGCTTAGCATGACAACCCAAAGAAAGGAACCGATAGTGGGACTATTTTCTTTGGAAGATGTTTCTTATGTTAAAAAGTAATATAACATATCTCTCCGTGTTCCTTTGTTTATAAAACCGTATGGACGGATTGCCTTGTTTTTCGTAAATCTTTGCCCTCATAAAGGCTTTATAAAGTAGGACAAACACTCCTCGGCTGCTGGCCAAGGAGGTGGAAGCCGATGGTCAGTCAACAAAGTTTTTTACAATGCGGATCCGAGCATTAATGATGTAAAGTACTTGCATACATAGAATCATTACACATAATTTGTGATTTTACTATGGATATCAATCCTTCATTTGGCCACCCGTGCCCACATTAAGGCTCGAGGGCTACTTGGCTTCGTGCTTATCATTTACAAATATTAAAGGGGTACATCGATCCCCTGATCTGGTGTTGCCACCCGACCAGTGGCTCGGGGGCTACTGCATTGACAATCCAATGCAGAAAATTTAAAGTGCAATATAGTTCTCAAGGAGATTATTATCCTCAGGTTGGTCGGCTGCACCCAACCTGAGTCTCGAGGACTTTGTACACCGCGTTTTTATTCCTAGGTATGCTGCCGAGCTGGGAATTGATCCTCATGCTGATTTTATGTATAGACCGGAGTCACGGGGCTACTAGGGTCAGCGGTCTGATTCTTTCCTTCAGGTGCATCCCGGATATTAGGACAACACGCACCTTGAGGACTACTGGCCATACATCTCGTCGAAGATTACATTGCACAATTTGGAATTAAATTCATAAAAATCAGCCCATGGCCAAGGTGGTGCACCACCTCGGAAGTAGTCCGGCATAAAGCTCGGGCACCAGTGGCTGGCTCCATACCGGGCATTTCCGACATTAAGCTCGGCTAAAACTCCTTCAGACCTTTTTAAACCAAGGTGATCTATGATACCTTGGATATAATCCGGCGTTGGAGCTTGGATACATTCCAGCGTTAGAGCTTGGACACAGTCCAGCGTTGGAGCTCAGATACATTCCAGCCTTGGAGCTCGGAAGCAGTACGGCGTTGGTGCTCGGCTGCAAAAGACACCTCGAATGCAGTCCGGCGTTGTAGCTCGGACGCAAGAGGACACTGCCTCCCAGGAACAACTTCAAACCCGAGGTGTGGCATAAAAATAACAAGGCATTGATAAAGGCAGGAAACTTAAAGGGGCTCCTCGGATACCCAACGTGTAAACTCCTCGGATTTACTTCAGCGATCCTCAAGATCAAAGATGAGAAGATTTGTTGAACTAGTTTTCAAGACCGACGGCCGAAGATGAAGAACAATTCGGAAGAATCGAGGAGCGTTCCCAACTTGAAGACCCGTTCAGGGGGCTGCTGATGGTGTCCTGGACTAGGGGGTACTCACCACGTCGTCCCCCGATCAGTTAGATTGGGCCGAGGACCCCCATGGCCGTATACTCATGGGCCAGTTTGGACAGCTGCCGCATACAAGGAAGATTCCACAAGACTTGGTGATCAAGACAAGGACTCCTCCCCACCGGCGTATTCAGCTAAGACTCTTGTTATCCTAGGCCCCTGGTGCATTAAATAAACCGAGGCCAGGCTAGTCGATAGACCATATACACAATCATAATCATAGGCTAGCTTCTAGGGTTTAGCCTCTACGATCTCGTGGTAGATCAACTCTTGTAATACTCATATCATCAAGATCAATCAAGCAGGAAGTAGGGTATTACCTCCATCGAGAGGGCCCGAACCTGGGTAAACATCGTGTCCCCCGCTTCCTGTTACCATTAGCCTTAGATGCACAGTTCGGGACCCCCTACCCAAGATCCGCCGGTTTTGACACCGACAGCAGGGTGTATGAAGGGTGCACGGGATGGGAGCAAAAGTTCCCTTCTCGACCCACTTTTGGGTGTTTGGCAGAGTGCATGAAGGGTGCATGAGTCCACACTAGTAGGTTAACAAAAATACACGAAGAGGAAACAACTATATTGAGATGTGAATGCAACCAAACGCACCCACACGCTTTGTGCTACAGTGACTGATCTGCATCGTCTGAGTTTGATCCAACGGTCATGTTGCACCGATACATGGACATGCCCATGAAGAGGGCGCCTAAACACCATTGAAGTCCCTCTACTTCTCGAGGCGCACGACATTGGTGATGCAGGGTGCAACCGCCTGCAGAGCCCGCTCCCGGTCGACGGGAGCCAGCTCGTCAAAGACGGCGTCCAATGGCATGACTGGATTCCGGTGATGGAGCCTTGAAAGGATTCGCCCGGCAACGGCGACGGCGGCCTGCAACCCCTCCTTGTCCATCTCAGCCCCCACCATCGCACGGAGACGGCTCAGCTCCTCGGAGATATAGGTGGTTGAACGGGTTTAGCCCGACGGCCGGCATCGTTGTGCTGGCACGACGGTAGGCATCGCGCAGCCGCAATACGTGTGTGGCAACTTGGTTCACCAAGTGGCTGAGGCGATCCTGGACCTCGTCACGATCGGCCTGCTCGCGCTCCAACCGGCTCCCCTGACGGCCTATCGTATCTCCCGCTTTCTGCAGCAACACCGCCGATGCCTCAAGCATCTTTGTGGTGGACGCCTGCCTCTTTTGAAGCTCCATGAACTCCCGCATATAACGGAGGAGCATGGCACTCCTCTCCTCCTTGAGCTCACGGAGCTCCACGTCCTTGGCCGTGAGCTCCGCATCCTTGGCATGGAGCTCTTGTGTCAGGCGCCTCACCTCGGACTCCGTGATCCGCTGCGCCGCCATGGCACCAGGTAGAAGCAATGGGGAGAGGAAGCAAAGGGGGCGAAACGGCTGAAAGGCAATGCAATCTGCGGGAAGGCGGAGGGAGCCAGCCGAGGAGTGGGAAATCTTTTGGTTTTCACCACGGTAAAAGACCAGTCGACGACTTCTCAAATCAGGGAGCAGTGGGTTTTACAGGCGGAGTCATCGTGACTAATTGCTGCCGCGCCTGCTCCCGTCAATCAAAAAATTAAAAATCCTGCCGCGCCTGCTCCCGTCAATCATAAAATTAAAAATCCTGCCGCACCTAAACACCAGAGCAACACCGCGGTGGATATTTAAATTTACCTGCCGGCAAGTAGATAAAAAAAGGGGTGAAAAAACAAATGTGCCGGTGGCCTAGCTAATCGGTCGAACTAGCCCAACTAGCTAGCCACCGTGCTTCACTGATGTACTCGGCGGGAAAGGTGGTCTTTCGTGATTTGACGACTCATTTACTTGCTTCGGTGCTACGACCGAGGAGGACCTAGAAAAAACGCGGTAGGGCGTCCCATGTCAGGAAGAATATATGCGTGAACCACCCGAGAGGACCCCGAAGCCGCGCGGTAGGGTGTGCCATGTCTCGGCACAGAGGAAAATGTGCATGTAAAGATATACTGTATCAGACGTAGTACCTATGGTTTGACCTCGGGACCCAGCCAGTCGGTCAAAAACACCCCACTAGCCACACAGCTTCATCATGCAAACATGGCACGGAGGATAGATGTGGTTAGCTCGTCTCGACCAGCCACAACGTCTCTTGTTCTAGGCGATTCTTCTATTTTCCAAGCTTTTTTTAGTTGTAATAACACCACGGTAAGCTAGCACTGCTCTTCATGTGTGCCCATGCAAAGGTTAGACGATGGAGAGAAGAGAGATTGAGATCGCAGACCTGGGACCCACCAGTAAGTGAGTCAACAGTCATGCACGTGTTGACGAGGCACTCCCTCTACTCTACTCAACGTAATACTGTATAAAATCAAGTTATGGGACAAAGCCAACAACCGTTGTTGTTTCAGGCTACCGACTTATGCTTTGTAGTCTAGGTTGCCAGTTCGAATCTCGTCTTTCAGATTTGTTAGTTTTAGGTCCAAATTTGATAATGACAAGTGGGACCCCCGTGTGTTGTTCTGATATTTTAGTGTAGGATGGTTTTTTGAACAAACACTTTGCACGGTTAGACAAGTAATGACACGAGTTACACATATTTTGCAAGTTTACGAACAAAAATGACAGCGGCATAGAATATCACATCCACCCCGCAGCTTAGATGCTATGGTGATACAAGTTTTCACACCGTTGGAAGTGAGATCCAATGGCTTGGGAGTAGTCTTTGTAATTATGCGCAATTTCCAAACTCTCCAAAGTTTTTTTTGCAAATAAAACATTCAGGCCTCATGTGTGCCACTGCATCTTTGATCCAACGGCTCCCCGTTGCTCATATTAGGTGCTCCCCATAGCTTAATTACGCGCTACGGTGATATGAGCATCTAGGTCGTATGATCAGTGATCAGATGGCACATGCGTAGTACTTGTACTTTCTACGCATTCCCCAAACTCTCTCAGTTGTATATTGCAAAAACATTCAAACCTCCTACTGTGGGTCGTTAGATCTCAATGAACTCGTATCACCATAGATCTACGATGTGGGAGCACCTCATATTCTCCCGTGCAAGAAAACATAAGGTGCTGTCATAGCTTGGATGCTATGGTGATACGAGCTTCGAGGTCGTTTGATCTGAGATCCAATGGCATCTGAGCAGTCTTTGTTCTTGTAAGAAGTGGCCGAACTCTTTTGGGGCTTTTCTGCAAAAAACCATTCGAACCATCGAGGAGGTGTTGGGTCACAAATCCAACGGCTCCGAAGAGCTTGTATCACCAAAGCATCTAAGGTGTGGTAGCACATGATATTGTTACACACAGGAGAATATGATGTCCTCCTTCATCTTAGATGCTACGGTGATACGAGCTTCGAGGTTGTTGGATATGGGATCCAAGGGCATTTGAGTAGTTTTTGTACAAATTGTGTGCAATTCTCAAACTCATCAAGGTTTCCTCTAAAAATATTAAGACACATCACGTGAGCTGATATATCTCAGATCTACAAGCTCCAAGCAACTCGTATCGGCATATAGCATCTAAGGTATGGGGGCACATGATATTCTCCCGGGGAGGAGAGGTGGGGGTGCACAACCAATCGGTGGTTGGGAGGGTGGGGACAAATATAATCTAAACAACCCTAAACAGAGCTCCACACTTTTATCTAGGTCGAGGGGTTGACCCCCGACAATCATAGCTCTGCCTAAACACAACATTTGCATGTACTGTAGTACTAGACTTAATATTCATGTTTCAGTTTCATGTTCATTTTAAATATTGAACTGAGGACCATGCATGTCTTACATTTTACTCCCTTCGTTCCTAAATATTAGTATTTTTAGAGATTTCAAATGGACTGGCACATACGGATGTATATAGACATATTTTAGAGTCTAGATTCACTCATTTTGCTCCATATGTAGTCACTTGTTGAACTCTCTAAAAGACTAATTTTTAGGAATAGAAGGAGTATTTTTGAATTCGTGTCATACATGCATGATTTGGAAAAATGGATGCACTATACTTATTGAATTGTTGTTGTGTTCGTGCGTGTGTGTCTCTGTGTGTGTGTGTGTGGTCATATGCTTGATACAAACAAAGTTTTCTCACCTCCATATTGTTCATCTTTTAAATTTGAATTTGCATTGGAAAAATTACTAGGGATACCATGAAATGTGAAATCCACGTTGAGATCACTATATCACAAACTCACTCTAATTCAACAACTCATCATAAATCGATTACCACGTTGACATTAGTATTTGCAAGGAAAATACGGGCATTGTAATACACATAGATTCGTTCGGCAATTTAAAAGGTTCCTTTCGTATTCTCTAATGGTAGGACCCAACGGCGTACCAGCCAGACCTTGGCTCGTGTTGATCCTAAAAAAAACCGAGCTCGTGTCCTTCGGTGGCGTGCGTGGTACGCAGATTAGGCAACCCCAACCAGTCGAGCCTCAGTGTTTCAAGTCAAAATATCTGGCGGCCAGAATTCCAGCCCTAGGAAATTCCCCTCATGTCCCCGGTCCATAATGACTACCGATGAACAACGGTGGGATGCTTTAGTAACTAGACAATGTTACCTACCGTGCCGAGCACGGTTCAATTCCCTCGGTCGCCGCTCGTCAAGGTTACCTGTCAACTGCATTGCCTAGTACTACTACTACACCAGGATGAGCACAGAATTGAGCCCGTTTGTTCGTGCCTAGTACTTGAGTTAATATATCAGGCAATGCACTGGTACAGAGGGATTATCCTTTTACTCTGCATATATAACTTGTCTGAAGTCTAACTAAGCAAAATGTTTGACCAATTCCTTTCTTAAGAAATACAACAGGCCATATGTGCGGCTTGAAAATTTATTGCATGATGCAGGTTATGATATTGTTTCGAATCCTGGATATTAAATTTCAAAAAATCCAAAGTGAGAATAAATTCTTGAAACTGAGTATGGTCACGTGATATGGCACAAATATTACTTCATAATTTTTTTCTTCAATTTGAGACAAGCTTCTTATGACAAGTTGCACAAATGAAGAGCCAAGGTATTTTGGAACAAAGACCTGTCACGTTAAGGCAAACGCTTTCACTGTTGAAACCGTGGGCGTTTACGTGCCTCCACGAGTCCCCGCTTCTCACCGGCAGGTGACGTCCGATCAAGCGTGTGAGTCGACGGGAGGCGTGCGAGCAGACCGCTGTACCGGCTGACAGGGAGGCGTGCGAGCAGACCGCTGTGCAGGCTCACCGGGAGGCGAGCCCTTTGACCAGGCTCCGCCTCCCACCTTCGTCCCAACGGCTCCCACTTTTAATGTCGCCGGCGCCACAGTTTAAAATCAACCCCGCACTACCCGGTATCGCTACAATCTTCTCTCTTCCTCTCCGATTTTCCTGTCGTCTACCTCCAACTAGCCTGACCTAAACGTATGCCATGTCGCATCACGATGGTCTGCCCTTAGTCTTCCAGTTTCCTGAGGAATACACCCAGCCGGAGTCTCAAGAACATAAGGCGCTTTGGGACGAGCTTGAACTGGCCTTGCGGGAAGACGTCGCGCCTGTCCCCGCTCCCGTTCTGGTTCCTGTCGCTCCGACTATGCCAGCGCCCATCCCCGTGGCATTGATGGGCTGGGAGCCGCACATTGTCGATGAGCTTGATCCCACGGGGTTCCATGAGGTCCCCGCCGACTTTCACGCGCCCGTGCACCTGCCAGCGCATGCACCTGCGCGTGCACTGACGCGCACGCCCGTGCCGGTGCCCATACACACGAATGTCTCCGCCGCACCGTTGACAGCGCCTGTCCCCGTGCGGGTGCCAGTGCCCCCCTCAGCGGCATGGATGGCCGCCGTCGACCGCTTCCTTGCACCAACACCAGTCGCCTCCTCCCGCCAGTTGACTCGGTCCAAAGTCCAGAACATTTTGGCCTTCCTTGAAGCTAGGCCAATGTCCAAGAGTACGCCAACAACGGCGCAAGACGCCGCCGTTGCCATCGGTCAGTGGCCCGACGACACACAGAGCACGGCAGAGGAGCCGCTTCCCACCGCAACACGCCCCCGCTGCCGCCGTGTAATCTAAATTTGCCATGAAAAACGTTCGGATTGCCATGCTTAAAATCCGAATGTTTATCATTTCCGTTTATTTTATATCGATCGTCGTATAATTTAAAGTCGGAGTTACACTGAACGAAATCTATGGTTTGATCGATTGAATGTTCTGCTAGAGTCGTATCAAATTAAATATAAAATGTCATCAAGCCACATGTATTCCTTGTCATCTAAGGACCTAGACTGCTTTAATGTCGAGCGCTCAACACATTTAGCATGTAGTTAATTTCATGTCAAAAATAGTGCTAATCGCATAATAACACACAAATAATATCCTACTTAATATCTGCATGCACTTAATATACTTCCAAATTAACGTGCATTGCACATACACACTGACTAGGTGCTGCTAGTACGTGAAACTGGTGCCATAACTTGTGAACGCGTCCAGATATGGTCAACGGCAACATCGCCCGCGAGTTCTTCGTGTTTTCCCATGCGTCTAAACACAGAAGGGGAGGAGAGAGAGAGAGAGAGCACACATGGAACCCACCAGTAAGTGAAGGCGAATAGTACTATAAATAATATTACATGTTATCCATTAAATATGTTGTGGTAATATAAAAACATTATGTGAACAATGGGGGGTACAACAAACATTGCTATTCTACGTATGTTGCCTATTGACGTGCGACTTGAAGGCCCTGGTCGCATGTTCGATCCACGTCCTTTATTTTTTAATTTGTATATGGGTCAAAATTTGTTTCATGACATGTGGGCCCCTCGGAGTGTAGTTTGTAGCACTTTAATTTGTGGGTCGAAATTTGTTCCATTCCAAGTGGACTATCGGTGTGTAGTTTTGTAGCTTATTTGTAATAATTAAAGAGAACAACAGAGTTTTTTGCAATAATACCATGGTGCAACGTTGAAGGCGAGAAAGGACATGCGAGAGAGCGATGGACGAGCCAGAGGGAAATCAACTAGGGGAGTTGCGGGGGTTGCAACGGTGTTTGGAGTAGTTGTGGGCCGAATGCTACGAAAATATAATCTAAACCGACCAGAATAAATGCCTACACAAATTAATCCAAGGTTGGAGTGCCCCTCGCAATGTAAAAAACTGTTGCTTTGCGAGGGATGGAGAGGTAGCTTCAATGCGTGGAAGATACAGTGTGAGAAAGCGAGGTCAATCGAGAGACATATAGATAGAGAGACAAAGTGAGTGTGGTCCGACATTCATTGAACATCTATATATGCTCTGGAGAGATATTGTCCGATTGAGCTTTTGGCAAGGGTGAGGGTTGTAAGATAGAGCTTGAGAGATGATCCAGTCACAAACGTGTAGATATATTTTGTGCGTGGGAGGAAGCAAGGTCAATCGATCACATAGGGTCGCCGTGCGATCGAAACAGTGAGATGGGTTGGAGAGAGTGACCTAGATAGACAATGTGTGTGATAGAGTATACAATGTGAATAGGTCGAATTGGGCTCAAACATGGTGATATATCATTTTTGTCCGAGAAAGAGCGAGGTCAATCGAGACATACAAAGAGAGAGAGAGAGAGAGAGAGAGAGAGAGAGTGGCCCGCCATGAGGTCGAAAGAGTGGGGGCGGCTTGGATGGACTAACCTAGATAGACAATCTGCGTGAGAGAGTATAGAGTGTGTCGATCAAGGCCCGAATAGGGAGATATATCATTTGTGTGTGAAAGAAAACGAGGTTAAACGAGACTCAGATAAAGAGAGCGAGATTGAGAGAGTGTGGCCCGTCGTGCGGAAGAAAGAGTGAGACGGTCTCGAGGGAGTGACCTAGATAGACAATGTGCGTGCGTGTGCACGAGAGGTTGGGGGGCTAGATAGGCAGTGCATGTATTTAGCGCGAGAGGGTGAGAGGGAGAGGGAGAGAGAGAGAGAGCTCGACATGGGGTGCAATGGAAGGTGTGTGAGGTAAATACATTTGGTAACAGAGTGGAAAAAGGGGTTGTGTAGTTGAGAGACTTAGAGATCTAAACATGGAGAGAAAGAATGAACGTGTGTTGGAAACCGATAGCTTCCTAAGGTGGTTAGGAGAGGAAGATTGACCGATACAGGAAGTATGTAG
>NC_057798.1:475682433-475687091 GCF_018294505.1 Triticum aestivum | reverse complement strand
CGCAACGCTCACTGTTCATCCCAGAGGCAGCATCGATCGGCGTCAGTTAGCAGCAGTAGCGAAGGAATCACTCCAACGGGTTCAGTTAATATCCATCCATCGATCGCTCGGGTTCAGTAACGCGTAGCCTGCAGTGCAATCGCTCGGGTTCAGTTAGAGCCCAACGCCTCGCTCGGGTTCAGTTAGAGCGAACGCCTCGCACACACGCGCGTACGTACGAGAGAAACGCACATCGCTCGGCCCCCGACCTCCCACCGTAACCAGCAACTCCCCGAAATTTTCCTCCCCCTCGCTTCTACCACGGTTTTTTCCGTCATGGACGGCCCAAAGAATGTCATGCAGCTACGTCTTCGGCCCGCCCAGGACGAAAAGCCCATTTTCTGTCATGATTTTTTGTCATAGAAGTAGGAGCCCACCACATCTATGATGATACCGGGTTTTGTCACAATTATCGTCATAGAAGTGTCATATGTATGACAGAAAAAAATTCGTTCGACCCAAAATGTCACGGATGTGTCTTTTTTTTGTAGTGTCTCCATAATCCATTAATACGCCTAGTTGATGTGAGATTTTTCTCCTTCTTTTTGTCTTCTCCACAACCACCATATTCTATTCCATTAATAGTGCTATATCCATGGCTCAAGCTTATGTATTGCGTGAAAGTTGAAAAGGCTTGAGAATATTAAAAGTATGGAACAATTTCTTGTCATCGGGGTTGTGCATGATGAAATACTTTGTGCGATGAAGATGGTGCATAGCCAGACTATTTGATTTTGTAGGGATAACTTTCTTTGGCCATGATATTTTGAGAAGACATGATTGCTTTATTAGTATGCTTGAAGTATTATTGTTTTTATGTCAATTTTAAAATTTTGTTTTGAATCTTATGGATCTAAATATTCTTGCCACAATAAAGAATATTACATGGATAAATATGTTAGGTAGCATTCCATATCAAAAATTTTGTTTTTATCATTTACCTCCTCGAGGACGAGCAGGAATTAAGCTTGGGGGTGCTTGATACGTCTCCAACGTATCTATAATTTTTGATTGTTCCATGCTATTATATTATCTGTTTTGGATGTTTTATATGCATTAATATGCTATTTTATATTATTTTTGGGACTAACTTATTAACCTAGAGCCAAGTGTTAATTTCTGTTTTTGCCTTGTGTTTGAGTTTTACAGAAAAGGAATATCAAACGGAGTCCAAACGAGCTGAAAATTTATGGTGATTTTTTATGGACCAGAAGAGACCCATGGAGCATCGGAGCCACGCCAGGAGGTGGAGGATGAGTCCACAAGCCTAGGGGCACCCCAGGGGGAGGCCTAGGCTTGTGGGCCCCTCAAACGTCCCCCTAACGTGAGACCGACGCCAAAAATTCCTATAAATCCCGAAACCCCCAGAAAGAAATCTAGATCAAAAGTTCTGCCGCCGAAAGCCTATATAGCTACGATCTTGATTTGGGACGATCTTGATGTACCACAATCTTGATGAGGAGGGAGTAGTTCACCCTCGGGGCTGAGGGTATGTACCAGTAGCTATGTGTTTGATCTCTCTCTCTCTCTCTCTCTCGTGTTCTTGATTTGGCACGATCTTGATGTACCGCGAGCTTTGTTACTATAGTTGAATCATATGGTGTTTCTCCCCCCTCTACCTTCTTGTGATGAATTGACTTTTACCTTTGTGGTTTCACTATTATCGGATTGAATACTATTATGGATTTGAGAACAGTTGATGTATGTCTTGCGTGGGATACCCGATGTGACAATGGGGTGTTCTATTGATTCACTTGATGTATGTATTGGCACTCAAATCACGGATTCCCGAGGTGACATTGGGGTAATCTATGCATAGGGTTGATGCACACTTTCGTCCTTTTTTCTCCGGTAGAAATCTTGGGGCACTCTTTGAGGTTCTTTGTGTTGTATTGAATATTATGAATCCGAAGTTGTTTGATGCATATCGTATAATTGACCCACGGATACTTGTGGTGACATTGGAGTATCTAGGTGACATTAGGGTTGATTGATGTGTGCCATATGGTGTCATTTTACTACGAACTCTAGGGTTGTTTGTGACACCTATAGGAATAGCTCAATGGATTGATCGGAAAGAATAACTTTGAGGTGGTTTCGTACCCTACAACCAATTTCATCTTATGTTCTCCGCGATAGGAACTTTGGAGTGACTCTTTGTCACACGTTGAGGGATTGCCATATGATTTAATTATGTTATCATTGTTGAGGGAACTTGCACTAGTGAAAGTATGAACCCCAGGCCTTACTAGTACCTTGCTATTTTTATATTTTCAGATTACAAAAACCTATATCTACTATCCATATTACACTTGTATCATCATCTCTTTTCCGAACTAGTGCACCTATACAATTTACCATTATATTGGGTGTGTTGGGGACACAAGAGACTCTTTGTTATTTGGTTGCAGGGTTGTTTGAGAGAGACCATCTTCATCCTACGCCTCCCACAGATTGATAAACCTTAGGTCATCCACTTGAGGGAAAAGTGCTACTGTCCCAAAACTCTATACTTGGAGGCCCAACACGAGTATACAAGAAGAAGGTTGTGTAGTAGACATCACACCCCAAGATCAATTTGTGGGAGCAGTGCCACATCTATGTTCCCACATGATAATAGATTAGAGGCAATCTCGTTGGAGTCCGTAGATTTTATAGTTCTTGAGGCTCTACCATAGGCAGAAAGAGAAGATGTAGCTATGATGCAAAAGGTAATCCCCATCCCGAGGTGGGAAACGATGCATTTAGCTACGCTCATCATTAAAGCCAACCAAGCGGTGCAGGAAGTAAGAAAGTTGCACCCGGACAGAGTAAACCCTGCTCCATCTACTATCTAAAGCCCAGGGCAACCCCAATTTTTCTTTAAGATACGAGTTGAAATGGTGATTAGATTAGTACAGTTAGATGTTATGTGATGTGCATGAACGGACTATGATGTAACACCCCTTTTGTTTTCCATATCTTGTAGTAATTTAATTTTCTTGAGGGGAGGCAATCCTCAACATGTGTATGAGTGGACATAAGTTTGCATTGTTTATCAAGTAAGCAGGTTGTGTTTGATGAAATAATTGTTTGACTAGCTAGTTATTGATTAGTGCTTGTAAACACTGAGCGAGATCTGTTGTTGCAACCCTAAAAAGTTGGTATCGTTCTTCTCGGAACGCACATGATCAACTTGCTCCTAAACTAGCATGCTCGACAATCGATCAGCTCTCTCCATAATACCTATGTTCTACTAAACTGTTGTGGATATAACCAAGCTTTCAACATAGCTTAACACCGGCCATCCAAAGTTTTAGTAGCTTGTTAGGGTGGGAGTCGCCGGCATAATCATCTTGTGTGCCACGCAGAAGCCCAAAATACACATTCTAAATTTCACAAGCAAGTCCTACATTCCAAGTTCAACACTCACATGCATGCTTCACATATATGTTCACATTCATAGACGGTGTTCACAACGCACTCATAGCCAGAGTTGAAACAATTTATGCATCTCAATGATTCAATTTCATAACCAACATGTAGTTCATAACTAAAAGAAGGTTCTGAGAAGTTGTACAAATAATGAAAAAACTCTTGTTCTTACTGCTAACATCAATGCTTCTCCAAGACAAAATTTAGCTCATAGCTAAAGAAAATTTTGTGACAAAGTGCACAAATAAATAAAATCTCTTGTTCTTACTGCTAACACGATGTTTCTCCGAGACAACATTTAGTTCCCTGCCAAAGACAGATATGTAAGAACATTCGTTTCCTGTTGCTAACAACGAGTGGCTTCACCAGCCAATGCGACCATGAGACCCAATCATGAGCATTTGTAGGGTCTTATGGTCGTGCAGCATGGATTTAGCACCAAGTGTTGATCAATCCATAATATCCTTTTGTGCAATTCCACTGAAATCAATCAAAACCTCAATACTACAGTTTTTGTTAGTGTTGTGTCATGGCACCGAGTCTGTCGTCTTGTGGCAGGTGTCGTAAGACACTATGGAAGAACAAGATCTCCAAACCATGTGGCAGTGGAACCAATGGTATAGTCGGGAGTCTCATATCATTTTCTGTAGTTCCACTGTAATTGAGGTATCTGCTTTTGTTTGCATAAACAGAACGATATGCAAGATAGACATCCCTGTTTGCACCAATATGTAAAAGGGTTATTTAAGAAGTGACATTAATTTTTTTTGGCAGTGTCGTCTACATATTTTTTTTCAATGGCATTACATTGATAGTACGAAAATGGTGCCATTAAGTGGCATCACTTCATTTCAAAAGTGGTAGTAGATTAACGGTGGCAAAGCATTGCCTTAATTCATTAGTGGTATTATATTAACATGCAAAACAATAACATTTATTCATGGAAAATAATGCAAGACAGTGGTATTTCTTAAAATTTGCCATTGCTTTAATTTATCAGTGACATTAGATTGACAACAACATTAGTTAAAAGTGACATTACTTTAACAGTGACATTGCTTCATGTTACAAATGGCATTCGGTTAACAACAGCAAAATAGTGACAATGTAAGGGCATAGGGACAGAGGGTGCACCAGCACGACTGTAAGGCAGAGGTAGTTGCCTAGAGCAATAAACATCCAAGCAGCATATTAGTGTTGGCACA
>NC_057798.1:475667133-475681950 GCF_018294505.1 Triticum aestivum | reverse complement strand
GTCTGTTGGCCATTCTCTACTATAACTTCTCCCTGTCTCTTTCCATTTCCTACCAAAAGATCGGTTCGTTTGCCAATCTCTCCTACTTTTATCCATTTCTTTCCCATTCAACCACGACATCAATTCCACTGCATGAAGTAGTTCTTTTCTTTAATGAAAAATTTAGATGGTGTTGGACCAGCCGACAAGCCTAACTATGTGGGGAGCTGGGCATGAGAACAAGCCTTATTACTGGCGGCGGGATATGCCCAAGCAACGACACGAGCAATGGGGTGGATGCCCTTTTGAGTTGTCGCCGGGTCAAAGAGGACGGAGCATTCTATAGATCGGGATGCGCCAGTAGTAGGTCTCCTCCCTCGCTGATGGCGACCGCATCAACGCTGCACCTTCGTCCTTGCGCGACATGCGGGATCCGATTGGATCTATGACCACTGTTGAGGAGAGAGAATGATCACCAGTGTCTTGTTTAGATCTGAAGAGGGTGAGAGTGTGAAGGGAGCGGCCCTAGCTAGCAAAGCAAGCGCTGAGCCTGTAGATATAGTCGAGTAAGTTTTTTCTCTACATACCAATCGTTTTAAATTGTATACACGCCATCAAAGAAAATGATTTTATTTTAACATATCAACAAAAAAGAGTTCGATCAGTAGTGCGGCGTCGTGTCTAGGTCGCATTTTGTGTCATTCAGATGTGGTCCTTGAAAAAATAATTGACGGTGGTCCCCGACGTCCTAACAATCATGGGTAAATTTTCACACGGGCTAACTCTTCCCACTTTGCGCTTCACCATGTACCCGTGCATGAAGAAATCATACACCTACGGGTTCGTTTACGATGCGTTAGGTAACTCATTGCAACCAAGAGCGCTGGAGATTGCTTTCTTCCTGACCTTCGACCGATTCTCTCTTCTTAAACAACCATATACTCCACACAATGATGTGAAAAAAAAACATATACTCCGCGCACTTAACCAACATTTGATAGACTCTCAAGGTCTGGTTCATTGAGGTCAGCATCACATGAAACCTTTAGCGCTTCCGTTCAAACCTCTGTCCAATCAATTTGTTTAGAACTGGGCATGTGTGAGAGAAATATACAAAATTATATGGATCAAGCATTTATAAATGGATAAACTGTATTTGTTTTGCAAAATAGTATTATTTCATACATCTTCATGCTAATTTTGCGTAGACATACTATACATGAAAATCATAGTCAAAGTTGTGCATCGAAGACTAAAAAAAGTGAACCACGCTTTGTAATTTGAGTATCTAAAATTGGGTATTTACCGAACCGTGCATTTCACATGCAATCTTACTATTTACACCAGGGCCCACCTTATGGCCGGATTGGGGATGCCTTATTGTTTTCCATATCGAGACTACTAAAATTTCCATCCATGTAATTTTCCATGTGGTAGAGCTCAACAAAATGAAGAATTGAAGATAAGAGTTCTCACATTTTCCTTACTCTATAACTAGAGGCAAACATGCACCTAGTCACGTACGGAGTAGTAAATATAAAGCTACCACTGATAATAGACACTACTCACCTTCAACTTAAATCAAAGCATAAGTGGTAGTTGTATCTCCATTGAGTAAGAGCATCTCCAACAGCCGAGCTATGCGCGGCGCGCTAAAAAAGCGTTTGCATCATGTTGTTCGTGAGTTTTTGCACGGGACGGCACGCTTGCTCCAGCGGCCGCTGTAAATTATAGCGCACGCGAGCCGCTCCAACAGACGCGCTAAACTTCAGCGCGTGCGCACAGCCGACGCTTGCCATATGTTGCGTTTTGAAGATGATGGTGATATTTGAAACATGAAAATAAAGACATGGCATAGTTTAAAATCACCCAAACAAGTTCATGACATAAAAGTTCAAATTCATGCCCACAACATCATCCAACCAAGTTCAAAATCCGAACGAAGTTCATGACAAAGTTCACACAAACGAATGGGCACATCAACAATCATGCCTCATCCTCGTCTTCGTCCTCCGATTCATCTTCCTCATCTGAAGATGATTCTTCCTCCTCCTCTTCATTGTCGCACGCCGCATCATCATGTGGAGCTCAGAAGGTGTTGGCAAGATCTTCAACGGAAGGTGGGTGATGAGGGGGGGGGCATGATACAGGTTCGAGAGAGGGGCACGAGGCTTCGCGGCGGGCGGCGGCACCCGCCGTCGAGGTCTTCTGTTGCGGCATGAAAAGGCCATGCGCAATACCGATGCTTGGAGGAGCACCGGCGGAGGGGAAGCCAAAAGCTCCCCGCGCTAGGGTTTGCGGCGGCGGCAGCGGAGGGGTCACGGGTGTAGGAAGGGGTGGGGGGGTGCCGACGCGGTTGTCCATCATGTTTGGAGGAGCACCGGCGGACGGGAAGCCAAAGCTCCCCGCGCTAGGGTTTGCGGCGATGATAGCGGAGGGGTCACGGGTGTAGAAAGGGGTGAGGGGGGGTGCCGGCACGGCCGTCCATCGAGTCAATTCGCCGGCGACGACACAGGCAAGACGAAAGTGGCGCGGCGAAGAGAGTGCAGCGCGAGCGGTCGAGTGTGCAGCGCGCAGAAGCGGGCGCACCAAATAAACGACGTGCGATGGCGTTTCGGACCGCACGTTGAACTCTTTATGCTGGCCACACAGTTATTGCGCCTCTGTTGGAGCTCGCTTAGCAATTGCGCACACTAAAAACCACAAGTTTCCGGCACGGCGCTTATATAGCTCAGCTGTTGGAGATGCTCTAAGTGAAAACATGAAGGGATTTTACTCCAAATTTCCATATGGCAAATAGCACAGACCTCAGAAGCTCGCTCAGTTCAACTACTAACAACAGATAACGACAAGATCCAACTTAAGCTAAATGAAAGCACATCCAGGTAAGCAAGAATATGTGACGGCACATGTTGCGAAGATCTCAAAGCACCACCATCTTTCCACTTTCCCCTACCTTTCTTGCTTTTAACTTTCCCTGCAAAACAAATAGAATGTATGTCAAACATAATAATTTCAAAGCAAAGCGGAAGGGGGGGTCAGACTACTGATACTACAATTTTACAAGGAGAGATTGCTTAATGTTTTCGGGAAAATACGGAGGGGCAGAGCAAGGAATGTGAGTACGCCTGCCTAATTTGATTTGTTGGTGTACTTCCCGACTTATTAATGAACACCAGGGACGAAGCCAGCTAATATAGTCATTGGGGTCATTTTCATAGACTATATAAGGGTTCAACACTAATTTCTCTTCAATAAGTAGAAAAAATAGTACTAGTTTTACATGATTTCACTGGGGTCAGCTGACCCCAATGCTATAGTGCTAGTTCTGCCCCTGATGAACACCAATACTGAAATACAATGGCCCTGGATTTAAACAATACAACGCCAATTCAAGGAGGCGTTGAATTTAACTAGACAACTCAACAGCTACTGCTTTCACTTTTCACATATTTAATTTCAGAACTTTCCTGGCGTCCAGTTTAATCTGAATTTATCCTTCCGCGCATGACATCATTCAATTAACAAGGAACCGATTCAGAATTTTACTACTCCCTCCATCCCATAATATAAGAACGTTTCTGACAGTAGGTTTTTTACACTACACTACTGTTAGAAACGTTCTTATATTATCTCTACTATTAAAGGGGGATATGCAGTCGTCGTCGTGATGGTTCGACCGCAACCCCACCCTCGATCGCATCCCGTTGCTAACACGGCCCATGAACCAGATACATCGCCACCAACTCAGCCCACGATCAGATACATCTCCACCAACTCAGCCCACGATCACGCACCGGCCAAAGAAAAACAACAGTTACGACTCAATCCACGATCACGCACCGGCCAAAGAAAAACAACAGTACCACGATCACGCACCGGCCAAAGAAAAACAACAGTACTCCATGCATTGACCAAAAAAACAAACCAAAAAAAAGACACGTCCCAGCCAAACCAAACAAAGAAACAAGTGCGGAAGCTCCATCGAGCCGTCATCGCACGTCACCAGGAACGCCAGTTTTTCCTCTCGCTGGACCCATACTCGCCCTCCGGCCACATCCGCCGGAACGGAACCAGTCCGGCCACGCCGGAACCAGCAACCTCTGCTCCCGTCTCATGGTGTTGCTCACCAAGGCCGTCTGTTCCTGCACCCATCTCCTCTCATGGTGTTGCTCACCAAGGCCGTCTGTTCCTGCACCCATCTCTTCACGCCGCAGGTACATCCTCCTGCCACCATCCTCACCTGAGGCCGTCGGAACCAGCCACCTCCGCGCGCCGGCTGTTCCTGCACCCATCTCCTCACGCCGCAGGTACATCCTCCTGCCACCATCCTCACCTGTTGCCTACAAATAAAATGCATTCATGATGTCTGAGCAAATTACCTACATTACAAAGATACTTAACTCAACCTTTAAGGACTGAACAAAAGCATAAGTACAACATGGTGTATACTTTGTTTAGTCAGGCCAGTCGAGTCTGGATTAACCTAGCAGAAGCCAACTCATCTATTTTGAGGAAGCCGGCTCAATCCAGATCGGTCATCGTCTTTGATATTATGGAGGGAGGGGGGTACCAGTACCAATATATACAATGCTAAACATGCTTATAACTTGCCAGACATAAGTAGAACTTCAGGCATCAGCCGAATTTAGCACTCCAGCATTGAGCCGAGGTTAGATTTCAAAAGCTCGGAGAAGATGGGGGCTATAAGCATACTTTCAATTTCAACCCGCTTAAAAGCAACTATTACTTACTTGCTACCCATGTGCACATGAAAATTCAAGTCACTAAAGTAGAAATTTTTCATTAGGACAGTGAATGTTTACTCAAAAAACCAGCAATATAGCGTTCCAGTGCTCCGCATTCAAATAAAATTACGTTGTTGCAGGAGGAAATAACAGAAATGGTGATTAATTTGGCTAATTAGTAGTAATGCAGTAGAAAAGCCTTAAGAAGTAGCTAGGAGATAAAAGACTATGACCAACACAACTGTACAATTAATTTATAACAATCTTATGCAAGAAATTAAGCATAGGCAATAGAATGGCAAATTAGATCGAGAAGATATGACCTCCTGGTCAGAAGGCCGAGGATCTTAGACCGAGGATCTTGGGGCATACGGTTCCATTCATTCATCCATATGAAGGTTGTTCGCGCAGAGAAATCCCATATTTGAACCTAAATATAAATAGACATGTGATCGAAGAAAAGAAACACAAAACTTTACACATTCAAGCGAAAATAATCAGAAATTACCGGCTCAGACTCCGAAGCCAGAATCTTGTTTGCTCTTTTAAAGTTCTCGACTGAGTTATCCTGATATGTTAAAAGTAAAAGTTAGAACAACACCGTCTTCTTATGAACTGAAGTGAAATTCATGCATGAAAACATATAGATCCTTTACAAAACCAACACTGCTTTCCAGCAAGTACACCCAATGCAAAGAAATCACAGCAACTGCAGAACGTTTCAGAATGGCACTTACTCCCCCAATCTGTATTGCTAATATCGTCATAATTACAGTAACCATCTAATCATTTTTGTAATGCAAAAGAATGCAGGTAATAAGAACATAAAGCTATAGGACATAGAGATGTCACAGGACAGAGGGCATCTGTATGATAAAGGGAAAAGAGGTATGTGTATGCCACTCACATGTCTCAACATAAGGTCTTCAATAAGCTTTCAGAACTTAGCCTAGCTTAATTTTATCAGTTTTTGATTATGAGAGGACACCAAGATCACAACCCACCAATACACCCCGGCCACCATCTGGTTTCTTCATACGAGAACAAACGGACACCACTGACTACAGTGTTTCGTCTTCCGATGATGATGACAATGTGCACACACATGTGGCTATGATGGTTCCCATAGCCGGCAATCTCACAGCCTTTCAGCCAGTACAACATGTTCAAACGCCAATCGGTATCGACCTTACGCATAAAAAAATTTCAGCTTGCATTTATACATTTGTTAACCTAAGTGGTCCACACAATGGTTTTTCAGGAAATCACTCTCGTGAAGCCACTTACTATGATCACCGTGTATCACTTCAAGGAACACAAAGCAGCATCGAGCATAATATTGGCTCAGATATAGCGGTTGGACTCAACACCTCACACACTGGTCTTGAACACATTGCTTCAAATGCAATCATTACATCTGACAAAAAACAGAAAAGGCGAGAACAATACAGAGCACGGCGGGATAGACTAACACCTGAAGAGAAGGAGAAAATCAATGCACACCGCAGAGCAGCTAGGAAGAAGAAAACAGACGAGGAGAGGAATGCCCGTCAGAGAGAAGCCAGGCAACGGATGACAGCAGAGGAGAAGCAACAAAGTAACACCCTTAGAAGGGCGGCCTACCAAAATATGATGGTCGAGGACAAGCAAGAGAGAAACAGCTGCAGAAGGGCGTCCTACCAAAATATGCCGGTCGAGGAGAATCAAGAGAGGAATTACTGCAGAAGGGTGGCATACCAAAATATGACAGACGAGGAGAAGCAGGAGACAAACGCCCGCCGAAGAGCACGTGTGCAGAACATACCACCCAAGGAGAAACAAAAGATGCTAGCTCAGCGCAATGCAATACTCACGGCTAGGCGCAACATCCCTTGCGCTGAATCCATCGCAATGCCGCGCCCAGATGCAGCTACCTTAGCTACGCCCAACCTGATGTCGACTACTCATGCCAGAGACCCCGCCGCTTCAGCTCCTTCCCCCCAGTTAGCGAGTAAGGCTGGTTACAGCTTCGAATCAGACGGTAATCCTCCCATCTCTACTCTACTTGTTATGTCCATGTGAGTTGGACCAGTATTTACCAGCTCCTCAACCGTGCAGGCGAGTACATTAGTCGTACCCTGGACAATAATGAGGCCGCCGACGAACTCATAAATGCCTCGCAGCAAACCAATGATCAGTGAATACATGAAAACCAGAATCAAGCCCATGAGCAGAGCCAGGAGACCAGAGCACAACGTAGGGCTCACGAGCGAGCTCACAAACGAGCTATGGCGGTAAAGAACATTCAAGGGAGTGCCGGAAAACGAAGAGTGCACAGGAAAAGCATAGTAGAAGGTGAGAGGTCAGCGTTGCTAGATCGTCGTAATGCAAGCTTTGCAGCTAAGCGGAGGTCTCCACACCCAAGTACCTTGCATGTGAACAGAGCAGCAACAAGCTCAGAAACACCGCCCACAGGAGCTGCTTCACCGGCTTCCTCCCCTTCGTCGAGCACGCCGTCTTACACCATCGGGACCGATGGTAACCCTCTCACCTTTACTCCCCTCCCGGTGACCACTCACACTAAACCATTACTTACCGGCTCAACAATGTTGCAGCTGACATGGAAGCCTTCCTTAGCGGCATCATGGACGAGAATGGACTTTCCGGTGACCTCATGGATGATGAGTACTACCTATTTGGCGGTCAAGGTACTCCCAGGCGTCCTTCGCTGCCCGTCCCTCTATATTATTGGTTTATGATGTGCATCCCATCGTGACTTGTTATATCTCCACAATGCTTGCAGCATCCGACACTGATAGCACGGACCTCAATGAGCCTGTAGAATCCTCCAACACGGGATCTATCGACCTAGATCCTTTCGACTATGTCTACTCGAACATCCCAGACAGCACACACATCCTGAAGCACGCGGCAAACTGCGACCATTGCAAGGCCAAGAAGTTCCAGTACGAGACTAACGGCTTCTGCTGTCGGAACGGGGAGATTGAGCTAGCTGAACGCGAGCCTATCCCAGAGCTGATGAGGTTATGGTCAAGCGCGGATGCAGACTCTCGGCATTTCCGAGAGAGCATTCGGTTCTTCAACGGGCACTTCGCCTTCACTACCCTTGGCGTCAGCCTAGACAACAACTACACAAACATGAAGTCCGGGGTGTACACGTTTCGAGCACATGGCACTATGTACCACAAGGTGCACTCGTTCGGTCCAAGATCTCGCCCTGAACATTTGCAGTTGTACTTCTACGACGACGATCCCAGCTTAAACCATCGCAAGGAGGCCACCAAGCAATTGGACCAGCACGTTGTCAGCAAGTTAGTGGACGTCCTCAGGGAAAACCCCTACTCCCAGCAGTTTAGGAGTTTGGGTGCCCATAAGGAAAATCTCGAGGAGTACCGGATAGACCTCAACATTGACCAGAAGCTAGACCAACGAAGATATAACAGACCCGTGTCATCCGAGGTGGCTGCGATTTGGGTCGAGGGAAGCGATCTAGCAAACAGGTTCAACCGCAGCATTACACTCTATGGGGACAACAACGAGAAGTATAGTATACATGCCACAGATGGCTGTTATGACCCGCTTTCGTATCCCCTCTTTTTCCCAAGGGGGGAGCTTGGTTGGCATCCAAATATCCCTAAGCACAATGTCCCTTGGGAGGTTGCACAACAACCAAGAAGAAACCGTGATAACGATTCAGGTGCGCCTGGTTGGTATGCTTATATGCCACAAAAAGTTCTCTATCCTTCCATATGGTACCTAACCTTCTTATTTCACGTCTTTCCACAGAGGGGAACAGCCGGTTGTGTGTCTCTGTCAGGGACTACTACTGTTACCGGCTACAGACGCGCCCTGCGATATTCAACCCCATACTGCACGGAGCACGCCTGTTTCAGCAGTGGGGTGTCGACATGTTCATCAAGATTGAGGGATGTAGGCTGAAGTGGATCAGGGACCACCAGACAGAGATACGTGCCGATCTATACCAAGGCCTTGTGGATAGCATCGCGGTTGGGGAGATGCGAGCGAGCGCTGTTGGGAAGAGGATTGTGTTACCAGGGACGCATCAAGGAAGCAACCGAGACATGAAGCGGAGGCATATGGACGCCATGGCACTGGTGCAGACATATGGGAAGCCTGACATCTTTTTGACTATGACATGCAATCCTAGCTGGGAGGAGATACTGAATGAGCTGCTTCCTGGCCAGACACCCCAGGACCGACCAGATCTTGTCGCACGCGTGTTCAAGGCCAAGCTAGAGACCATGAAACAAATGTTGTTCAAAAAACACATCCTTGGTGTTGTGGTAGCGTATGTGTATGTCGTTGAGTTCCAGAAGAGAGGCCTCCCCCATGCACACTTCCTGCTGATCATGAATTCAAATTATAAACTCGTGGTGCCAGAGCAGTATGATCGCCTCATATCGGCAGAGCTCCCGGACAGGCATAAGTATCCAGAGCTCTATGCCATGGTCGTGAAGCATATGATGCACGGACCATGTGGCAATCTTAATCCCAAAAATGTGTGCATGCAAGACTTGAAGTGCAAGAGCAAGTACCCACGACCGTTCAACCAGAACACCTTACAGGGGAAGGATTCATACCCGGTTTATCGACGGCGGGACGATGGTCGTCAGGCTAAGGTACGCCGTCAAATGCTGGATAACAGATGGGTCGTGCCTTATAACCCTTATCTGTTGCGGATGTTCAACTGCCACATAAATGTCAAGGTGTGCTCCAGCATCAAGGCCGTCAAGTACCTTTACAAATACGTATACAAGGGTCACGATCGAGCTTCATTCAGCATTGACCAGCCTGACAGCAACGGGGTTGTAGATGAGATTAAAAGGTACGTTGATGCGAGATGGGTTACTCCACCGGAGGCGATGTGGAGGATATTCGGCTTCAACCTTTCTGAGAGTTTCCCGTCGGTCCTACAGTTGCCGCTTCATCTCCCTAATATGAATAGTGTCACGTTCAAAGCAGGAGAGGACCTGATCGATGTCGTTGCCCGTGATAATGCATCTAAATCAATGCTGACGGAGTATTTCCTTGCTAATCAGCAGCACGTGTGGGCTCGGGATATCCTGTACAAGGACTTTCCGGGAAGTTTCACATGGCAGAGACAGAAGTACTGGAGGCCGAGAGAAAAGCAGCACCAAGTAGGTCGAATCGTGTCAGCCCATCCAGCCGAGGGGGAGCGGTACTTTCTGCGAGTGCTGCTCAACCATGTACCAGGCAAGACATCCTTCGAGGACCTGCGGACCGTGGACGGTGTGCTCTGTGATAGCTTCCGTGAGGCTGCCGAGAGATTGGGCCTCATCGAGGCCGACAACACGCTTGACGAGTGTCTTACAGAGTCAACACAGTTCGCGATGCCAGCCTCACTCAGGAGGCTCTTTGCAACAATCTTGGTATTCTGCGAGCCAGGTGACGTGCGCGGTCTATGGGATAGGCACCTAGAGGCGATGTCTGATGACTACCGCCGATCACACACGTGCTCAAAGGCAGTGGAACAGATGGTGTTGCTTGACATTAGGGGCATGCTACAGTCCATGGGCAAAGACATAGTGTTGTTCCTTCTTCCGGACATCGACGAGACCTATGACACTACTGGAGGCGAGGCCAGAGAAGTCACCGAGGAGTCATCCATCGAGGTTGACGCGAACGATGCTGCTTTAGCGTCCTCACTAAACCCTGAGCAAAGGCTTGCATACGACGAGATACTGGCAGCAGTCGATGCTGGTGATGGGGGTGTATTCTTTGTCGATGGCCCAGGAGGCACCGGGAAGACCTTCCTATACAAGGCACTACTCACAAAGGTTCGAGGCGAGGGCAAGATCGCGGTGGCTACGGCGACGTCAGGCGTCGCGGCTTCCATCATGCCTGGAGGAAGGACAGCCCACTCGAGGTTCAAGATCCCACTCAGCATTGAAGATGGGGGGTCGTGCAGCTTCACCAAGCAAAGTGGAACAGCCAAGCTCCTGCACATGGCTTCACTCATCCTATGGGACGAGGCCACCATGACGAAGCGGCAAGCGGTTGAGGCACTGGACAATAGCATGCGGGACATCATGGGACGACGGGACCGACCATTCGGGGGAAAGACTGTCGTGTTCGGTGGGGACTTTAGGCAGGTGCTTCCGGTCGTCAGGAAGGGGTCACGAGGTCAGATAATCGATGCGACCTTGCGGAGTTCGTACCTATGGAAGGGCATGCGCCAACTAAGGCTCGTCACCAACATGAGAGCGCATAACGACCCGTGGTTTGCAGATTACTTGCTAAGGGTAGGCAACGGCACCGAGGAAACCGATGAGGAAGGCAACATAAGGCTCCCTGAAGATATTTGTGTGCAGCCAACAAAGGACGGCGTTGACCTAGAGAAGCTAATCGACCATGTATTTCCTGCTCTAGACAACAACATGGCTGATCCAAATTACATGACATCTCGAGCGATCCTCTCCACCAAGAACGACAACGTTGATAAGATAAACACACGCATGATAGAGCGCTTCCAGGGCGAAGAGAAGATCTACCACAGTTTTGATATTGCAGAGGATGATCCACACGGCTACTATGCCCCAGAGTTCCTGAACAACCTGACTCCCAACGGGCTGCCTCCGCATGCGCTCAAACTGAAGTTAAATTGCCCCGTTATACTGTTGAGAAACATTGATCCAGCTAATGGGTTGTGTAACGGCACAAGGCTTGTGGTCCGGGGTTTCCAAAGGAACGCCATCGATGCAGAAATCGTGCTAGGACAACATGCTGGTAGGAGGGTGTTCCTTCCTCGGATACCTCTCTGCCCATCCGATGACGATATATTCCCTTTCAAGTTAAAGAGGAAGCAGTTCCCTATTAGGCTCAGTTTTGCCATGACAATCAACAAGGCGCAAGGGCAGACCATCCCGATTGTCGGAGTGTACCTACCGGACCCTATATTTTCTCACGGTCAGCTATACGTCGCATTGTCTAGAGCCACTGCGAAGAGGAACATTAAGATTCTCGCCATCAAGGACAACGACAATGGTAAGGGCAAGGGTAAGGGCAAGGGCAAGGAACAAATCAATAATTCAAATAAGCGAAAAAGATCTGAGCCCTTATTAACGACCATGAAGAACATAGTCTACAAGGAAGTCCTTAGCACATGAAGTCACCAGATCAAATTATAGAAACTCAAGGTAAAGTTTTCAATTCTGCATTACAACCACATACTATTGTAGATCTTAATGCACACTGACCTGAGTTTGTTGCTGCGTAGTACTCGAGGGAGCATAGTCAGTCTTCAACCATGAGTATTCCTTTCGCGACATCTGCCCGTCCTATACTTGGTCAAAGATGCACCTGTTTAAGCTGGAAATAACAAGAGACAGCGTGAAGTTTCCAACATATGCAGGAGGAAGATGCTTGAACAGTGACTTGGTAAAGAAGAACAAAATTACTAAGGTTTCGTATTTCTTTCTAATTCATATTCTCTTTAATATGGTAAAAACCTGAGTCATCTAATATCATATAGCAATAAAAATAATGACTTAAACTTCAGTTGCATATAATCTCTTGTTAGAAATACATGGATAAGGAACTATGTATCTGATAATTTATGAACAACCCAAATTTCAGCTGAGTTTGCCATCAGTGAGCTCCTCATATCTATACTATTAAAGGATGAGTCTTTCAAGCTAATAGATACTTCTATATGAACAAAAAGAATATAATCAGTTCATCTACTTTTTTCTGTAGCTCTGTGATAAGATTTAGCACGCAGCTGTCCTTAAATTCTAATACTTTCTTAAACATCAATTTCAGGCTCAAAATTCATTGCAGAATGTGTCCAAAGTGCCATGTACAGGATTGGAAACATCAACCCTTAAGCTATTCAGATAGAGCGTTGCAGTGACTGGTGAATGAGTCATATTAGACCCTGAATACAAGCACCACTCGGAATGGAAGCTTTGGCCAGTACCACTATAGCGTGTTCTACTGAGCTTATTTGCCAAAAATTGCCATGACATCTGTACCGCCAAAAGCAAAAACTACATATTGAAATTGACCATGGCAACAATGGGTTTAAAATTGCCATGACATTTTTACCGCTATAAGATGACTGAACCAAAATGATCTTCTTGCAAAAAGATGTCAAATATATGAATTTGCCATATCAATTATTGTTGTTTCCCAAACAAAAAACATGGCAAATTTGCAATGGGGGTGCATATCAACTTCCATCACTGCAAAACAATTTTTCCATCATTTTTAGGGGGGAGGGGGGGTCACATTTTTATCTCCAACTTGCCATGTGCGCTCTAGAACAAACCACAGAATGGCAGCCTACAAAAAAATGTTGCAGCAATGTGCAATGGCAGGACACAAAAACACTAGCGAACTTGTATCCTGCAGTTGATACATCGTAGATGAACTGGAGGTGTCACAGATGCAGGGTCGAAGAAAAAAATTGCCATGTGAAAATGAACTATCTAAATTTAATTGCAAATTGAAATTTCAACTCACTAAATTACCATCTTCCACACAAAATTTGCCATGTCGAAATGCATACTCGTACCACTGGTGTCGATGCTGCCAATCGCTCTGTCCAGAAAGGCACGTTTCAGACATGCTCTGCTTGAGATGCTCAGATGTGGGCAAAATTTGAGACCAAGTTGTTGTAACGTACCACACATGTTGAGGACGAGGTTCGTTCGTCGTCGTCGTCAATCCATCGGGTGATCTTCTCGCGAAGGGTGCCGTCGAGCACGTCGTGTACTGGTCCATCCACCGGTAGATGGGCGTCTCTGGCACGTTGCCCATGACCATCGTCCTCGGCCGCGCCAAGAAGAGCCGCACCTGCAACACTGAGATGAGCATAGCCACCACCATCCCCGTATCGATGCTGCCGAAGACGGCGCCGAGGTAGAAGTCCACCTTGTCGACAAGCCAGAGGAAATCGCGGCGCCGTGGTAGGCCCCTGCGCAGGCAACGTGCCGAAGCCGTTGTAGGGCCCCGCTGCGGCGTTGAATAGCTCCACTGGAGGGTCGGTCGCCGCCGCCGCCGCTCCCTGCTAGCAGCACCTCTGCTGCCTCCCAGGTCGCCGCCGGCGTCGCTCCCCGCTTGCAGTGCAGGCAGCTTGCCGGTGCCGTGGTAGGCCCTGCTGCGGCATTGGACAGCTCCGCTGGTGTGGCAGCCGCCGCCACCGCCACTTCCTGCGAGCAGCACCTCCGCCGCCTCCCAGGTCTCCGCCGCCGTCGCTCCCCTCGAGCGCCTCCCCGAAATCTAATCCACCGACGGGGCGCCGCGAGGCCTCACCGGTGAGCGGCGGCAAGGCGCGGCTGCTCCAGCTCGACTCTCTCTCTCTCTCTCAGTGAAGACGATGGGGATGGGGAAAAGAAGCCCAGAAGGAAAAAGTGACGGTGGAGAGGATAAGGCGTTCGTTCGGGCCGAGGAGTTCCTGGAACGAACGAACGAACGAGAAACATGACGTGTCAAGCACATGCTTCAAGATCCACGCCAATTGATCTAATGGTACAGAACACGTTCGGATCGAAACACAAAGCACAGTGCGTTCGGAAGTTATCAATTCCGCAAATTTCAGGTGATTAGCCCTTCAAATGAGTTTACGGGAAACAGAATTGGCAAAAACTCCGTACCCAATCCAAACAACCCCTAATCCTAACCGTATATCGATACTACTCATCTAGCTAGCCTTGTATATACTCCCTCCGTCCCAAAATTCTTGTAGGGTACAAGAATTTTGGGACGGAGGGAGTATATAGAGACTCAATCTACCTCGAGATTTTTGCTTACCTCCAATATCGAACTTCACCGGCGTTGCCAATCCAACAAAGCTACCAATGCATAACGCGGAGGGAGAGAGGAGAGCCGGCCGTGACAAGGTAAGATTCGTGGGCACCCTCATCCTGGTGCACCACAGAATCCACTCCTGCTCGATCTCCGCCCATCCGGGCAAGCATGGCTTGTTGCAGGGTCTCCTCACGCTGCACGCCACGCGCCAGTCGTCGGGCGTTACCACCAGAAGATTCCGACCGTGCGTGTCGTCATCGCAGCGGGGGACGCGGAGCAGGGGGCGCCGCGTGGTGGA